>NC_080426.1:56588172-56695672 GCF_029873635.1 Malania oleifera
CGAGACCTTAGTTCAAAAGTCCCCTGGTCGACCGAACCATATGACACTTGGTCGACCGAACCTATTCTGGTCGACCGGACCTCTCAGGTTGCCTAGATTTTTACCGCAGTTAAATATTTTTTAAACAGGGTTAAAATACTTTAAACATCATTAAATTTCCCTAATAATATCCAATAGGTCCCCAACGGTCATATTTTCTCTCATGCCTACATATATGAGATCATTTGTTAAAAAGAAGTATGATTAACTACTTTGATTAGGGGAGAATCCTCTGAAAACCTAAAATCCTATGCTACTCATTTTTTAGCCTCATTCACTCAAGCTTACCCTCTATTAGTGTCTAAATCATTTGTAAGTGGATTAAGTGTCTGTTTGCAAAGGTTTGCTCTCCTTATTCTATTTGATAGATACGATTTTATTTGAGAGCAAAACCTAAGGATTCTTAGGGGACTTTATTGATAAGTCTATCCTAAGAAGACTTTGATAGATCTTCTAACCTTGCACCTTCATTGCAAGATCTTGAGAAGATTGTATTTGTTTTTTGTTGCAAAATATTTTCAAAATACCTTCAAATATCTAGTCTATTTTATCTTGATAAATATTTTAAAGAGATATTTGATTGTGTGAGAAAAATCTTTGTTGCAATATTCATTGATTCATATCTCTAGTTGAATACAAAGATTACACATCTTTTACAAACCAAGCATATACTTCATTTGATACTTGCATGCTTGAAACATCCTGCTGATTGAAATACTTGAGACTTGACATCTTTGTGTGAACTTATTGGTTGAATATCTTGTGATATAAAGATTGCTTGTTTGACACTCTCACATATGCATTACACTGTTAGAAAATACTTTTGATAGTTGAACCATCTAGACCACATTGAGCTTACATATTGAATCATATTGTGGTGTATGTTATTGCGCGTATTTGGGTACATATCTACTTTACAAAAATGCACAATCACTGTACCATCTGATTATATACACATTTGTTGCATATTCAGGCACAGGCCTGAAGAGGGAGACTAGCCCTGGAATAGTCCTGGATTAACCCAGTTAGGAAAGCTAGGTGCGTCATCCTGTTAAGGCGTGTAGGTTAAGGTCAGCCCCGCTAATTGACCTGGTTAAGGTTGAGGTCAGTCCTGTGTTAATTTGACCTGGTTGTAAACAGTGTCGCTCCACCCTTAAGTGAGCTATTAGTGGAATCCTCTGACTTGCAAGCTAGAGGCGGGGACGTAGGCACTTTTGGCCGAACCCCGATAACATATCGTGTGCCTTGTCCATATTTTTGCATTTTATATTTACCACACATGCATGTTATTGTGTGAATGATGCGCTTAATTTAAATTTCTGTATACTATATTTATCAGCGCATTTGGAATTACATAGAAAGACCCTAGGTTGGTGTAATACTGATTGTAGGATTAGTTGAACCTAGGAAGAAAGTTTAAAATTCCAATTCACCCCCCCCCCCTCTTGGGAATACACCTTTTCTAACACACTTTCTTTGAATAAAACTTTTCTAAAATTCTTTAAATGTTCAAAAAATAGGATGAGATAAATTCATTCTTCACCAAGTTAAGGGGTATTACCCAGATCAGATTAAGATTTTTTACTCAAACTTGGTAAAGAAAGAAGTTAGAATTGTTAGTGAAATTTATGGCCAGAAGATAACACTTGTAACGCCCCGAACCCTTAAACCTAGGTTTGGCGCGTTATACCTAATAGAATCTCTGATAATCCATAATCAACATATACACAACGAAAAACATAAATATAATCTCCAATTATATAATACCAGAGTTTACTAATCTATCTACACACCATAATAAACCATGCATCCACATGTATTCCCATATATACACATATCTCCAAAAATATTCACAAATACTAGTATTCACAACTATTCATTTATCTGCAAACTTCAATACATAAAACAAAAAACATAAAATATACACCTCAAAATTAGCATAAAAATATACCCTTTTCTCTTTCTATTTCCCAATAATGTTATAAAAACCTCGAGCTCTCAAATCTCGATCTCGAGAAAATCCTGAAAAAGATAAATGCATATTCGGGTGAGACACATCTCAATAAGGGAAGAAACAATATATTAAAACAGCGTCTGGCTAACAGGAGTTTATATAACAACATAATATTTAACATTTGAAAATTGTTAACATCATTTCTAAAATCATTCTCTGAACCTAATCAATCACAAGTAGAGATTTAACCCATGAGATTACCCAAGGATAGGGGAAATTACCCATCCATACAAGTGGGACCCCTCTGGTCTGATACCTAGGCAACCCAAAGGTCACAGTTAAAGCATACCAAGGCACTCACCTTACTCAGTAAGCCCTCAAGTGATAAATTGATCTCGTACTCACACAGTTCAAACAAAGGTTTACTAGCGAAGGCCCCAAGGATTGGGAAATCTACCTGCCCATATAAGTAGGTTCCCATTGCCCTAGTACGTTATGCAGCTACTGTCACATCTGAAGTTACTAGCGCACTCGCCTTTCCCAGCAAGCCCTCAGGCGAAGAGTACGCCCCGCCTAATCGTAACGTGTTCTACGAGTATAGATACTTCTATTATCATAATACATTGTTCTTTCTGTCATTACTTAACCATTCACATATGTTCATGTTCATAACTTTAACATTCCATTTCATTTCACTTTAAGTGACTCTTTCCCATTTTACATTGTTCACATTTCACATCGCATTTTCGTTTCATTCGTTTCCATTTTCATTTCATTTCATTACATACCCAGCATCTTTCAGCTGTTTTACCCAACATTTTTCAGCCGTCATACATTTACCCAACATCTTTCAGTTGTTTTACCCAACAACTTTCAGCTATTTTACCCAGTATGTTTCAGCTATTACACATTTACCCAACATCTTTCAACTGTTTTACCCAACATCTTTTCAGCTGTTTTACCCTGCATCTTTCAGCTATTTACCCAGTATTTTTCAGCTGTTTACATGGTTGCATTAATACACACAAGAAACAGAGTACATATCATGTTTTATTCACAATACATTACTTACTTAACCTACATCTCATGCATTTAACATATATTTGCACAGAATCTCATGCCACACAGTTTAACAATAAAATTCAAACACAGCCTGTAAAATAAGCCAACCAACATTTAATGCTTATATGCTGAAAATACCTTTGATTTCTTACATAATTATCCTGAAAATATTTTCTACTTTCATCAATTCATTTTCGCATATACGTATCTAATAAACAATCCTAAACTCGAAAAAACATAATTTAAACAGTTGGCATTTTAAACCCATACCGAAACATATTCACGTACATATAACATAATTTATTTTTTATTAAATTCATAAAAATTCTGATTTAATATATATTTTTCCCTTACCTAGTCTCTTGAATTACACCAACAGGGACCCCGAAAAATACATGCGGCGCTCACCTGGACCCTGAATCAAAAATCCTCATTCTATGTAATTAATCCTCAATAAAATATTATTTTAATATTTCATAAGGTCATAAATTCTAAAAAATTAATTATATCCTTAAATATATCCAAATTACCAAATTTCTCAAATCTCACTTTCGCTTTGGAGTGGGGCCTAGAAAACTCTAATTGGAACTTTACTTATGCTAAAATGACGACGATCACGACTAAGACACCATGGTGGTGCCTGATCGTCGATTTAACTGAAGATCTAATAAGAAATTGAGAAATTTGGGAAAACTGTCTTATCCCAAGAATGGTGCCTACGCCACTCCCACAACAAATCTGCTCCAATAGAAATTTCGGTGGCAGAGTTAGGAACCCAACAGCACCTTCCGTTTCTCAATCGGTAGAATATCCGTTGAGAAATGAGGGAAGAGAGACAGGTGGAGACAAAGACAACGGAGAGACATTGCAGCAGAAAGAGAGCGCAGAGCTCTCTGTAATTCAATCTCCTTCTCAGCTTCTTTCCTTTTCTATTTTTTTTTTTACTTACTTTACATATAATATAATAATATTATGTTTTATATATATATATATATATATATATATCATATTATTTAATTAATACATCAGATTTAATAAGACTAAATTAATTAATTAATTAATTCTTAATATTTTTTCTTTAAAATATTTATTTTTTTAATTTAATAATGTTTAATTAATTAATTAATTAATTAATAATTACTCTTAACTTTTTTTTCATACTATTTCTTTTTACTTGTTTATTTCATACATTAATTTAATAATGTTTAACTAATTAATTGATTAATAATTTTAATTTATTAATTAATATATTTTTTTTCAAGTCATTACATTCTTCTCTCCTTTAGAAAATTTCGTCCTCAAAATTTGTTACCTAATCTTTCATTTTCTCATTTCAATAATTCCACACATTTCCATATACTCCAATTTAAATATCAAACATCCAAGTTGACCACAAACCGTTAAATCACAGCACTTAAATTATTCTCCTTCAAAAATCTTTTTCCTTAGATCAACCAACCTAACTTTCAAGTTCAAATCTCAAGTTCTTATTTCTCTACTCGAAAACATCACCATCGATGGATTTACCATGATTTTCTAAAGCTATCTATTTCGTCAAAAAAACACAGAAGACCATCAGGAGATTTCTGCTCCCAAACTTACGAAATACAACTCAGAATTCCTAACGATTTCTTAATCTACCCATTCCTACCCTTATCGCAACTCAACCCTATACTCTAGTATAAATCATCTCTAACCTAATACTCTAATATTTCCATATCCAGACGATGTGAATCTAATCACACTTCTGGTTGGACATGGCTCTGATACCATAATGTAATGCCCCGAACCCTTAAACCCGGGTCCGGCACGTTATCCCTAATAAAATCTTTGATAATTCATAATCAACATATACACAGCGGAAAACATAAATATAATCTCCAATTATATAATACCAAAGTTTACTAATCCATCTACACGCCATAATAAACTATGCATCCACCTGTATTCCCATATATACACATCTCCAAAAATATTCACAAATACCAGTATTCACAACTATTCATTTATCTGCAAACTTCAATACATAAAACACAAAACATAAAATATACACCTCAAAATTAGCATTAAAACATACCCTTTTCTCTTTCTATTTCCCAATAATACTATAAAAATCTCGAGCTCTCAAAGCTCGATCTCAAGAAAATCTTGAAAAAGATAAATTCATATTCGGGTGGGACACATCTCAGTAAGGGAAGAAACAATATATTAAAACAGTGTGCAGCTAACATGAGTTTATATAACAACACAATGTTTAACATTTGAAAATCGTTAACATCATATCTGAAATCATTCTCTGAACCTAATCAATCATAGGCAGAGATTTTACCTATGAGATTACCCAAGGATAGGGATGATTACCCGCCCATACAAGTAGCACCCCTCTGCTCTGATACCTAGGCAACCCAAAGGTCACACATAAAGCATACCAGGGCACTCACCTTACTCAATAAACCCTCAAGTGATAAATTAATCTCGTCCTCACATAGTTCAAACAAAGGTTTACTAGTGAAGGCCCCAACGATAGAGAAATCTACCTGCCCATACAAGTAGG
Source organism: Malania oleifera (assembly GCF_029873635.1). Taxonomy (NCBI): domain Eukaryota; kingdom Viridiplantae; phylum Streptophyta; class Magnoliopsida; order Santalales; family Ximeniaceae; genus Malania; species Malania oleifera. The sequence goes on from NC_080426.1 coordinate 56,593,782, forward strand.
TTTCCTTTGCTCTAATACGTTATGCAACTACTGCCACATCTAAAGTTACTAACGCACTCGTCTTTCTCAGCAAGCCCTCAGGTGAAGAGTACGCCTTGCCCAATCATAACATGTTCTACAAGTATAGATACTTCTAATATCATAATACATTATTCTTTTTGTCATTACTTAACCATTCACATATGTTCATGTTCATAACTTTAACATTCCATTTCATTTCATTTTAAGTGACTCTTTCCCATTTTACATCATTCACATTTCACATTTCATTTTTCGTTTCATTCGTTTCCATTTTTATTTCATTTCATTACATACCCAGCATCATTACATACCCAGCATCTTTCAGCAATAAAATTCAAACACTGCCTGTAAAATAAGTCAACCAACATTTAATGTTTATATACTGAAAATACCTTTCATTTCTTACATAATTGTCCTAAAAATATTTTCTACTTTCATCAGTTCATTTTCGTATATACATATCTAATAAATGGTCTTAAACTCGAAAAAAACATAATTTAAACAGTTGTCATTTTAAATCCATACCGAAACATATACACGTACATATAACACAATTTATTTTTCATTAAATTCATAAAAATTCTGATTTAATATATATTTTTCTCTTACCTGGATTCTAGAACTATGCCAACAAGAACCCCAAAAAATACCTGCGGCGCTCATCCGGACCCTAAATCAAAAATCCTAATTCCATGTAATTAATCCTGAATAAAATATTATTTTAATATTTCCTAGGGTTATAAATTATAAATAAATAATTATACCCTTAAATATAGCCAAATTACCAAATTTCCCAAATCTCACTTTCACTTTGGAGTGGAGCCTAGAAAACCCCAATTGGAACTTTACTTACGTCAAAATGACGACGATCACGACTAGGACACCATAGTGGTGCCTGATCATCGATTTAACTGAAGATCTAACAAGAAATTGAGAAATTAGGAAAAAATTGTCTTACCCTAGGAATGGTGCCTACGCCGCTCCCACAACAAATCTACTCCAGTAGAAATTTTGGTGGCGGAGTGAGGAACCCAACGGCACCTTCCATTTCCTGATCGGTTGAATATCCGTCGAGAAATGAGGGAAGAGAGAGAGGTGGAGACGAAGACGATGAAGAGACATCGCAGTAGAAAGAGAGCACAGAGCTCTCTGTAATTCAATCTCCTTCTCAGCTTCTTTCCTTTTCTTTTTTTTTTCTTTTTTTTTTTACTTACTTTACATATAATATAATAATATTATATATATATATATATATATATATATATATATATATATATATATATACACACACATATATACTTTAACCATTATATCATATTATTTATTTAATACATCAGATTTAATAAGACTAAATTAATTAATTACTCCTTAATAATTTTTTCTTTAAAATTTTTATTTATTTATTTACTTAATTAATTTAATAATGTTTAATTAATTAATAATTACTCTTAACTTTTTTTTCATACAATTTTCTTTTACTTGTTTATTTCATACATTGATTTAATAATGTTTAACTAATTAATTGATTAATAATTTTAATTTATTAATTAAATTTTTTTTCAAGTTATTACATTCTTCCCTCCTTTAGAAAATTTTATCCTCGAAATTTGTTACCTAATCTTTCATTTCCTTATTTCAATAATTCCACACATTTCCATATACTCCAATTTAAATATCAAACATCCAAGTTGACCACAAACCGTTAAATCACATCACCTAAATTATTCTCCTTCAAAAATCTTTTTCCTTATATCAACCAACCTAACTTTCGAGTTCAAATCCCAAGTTCTTATTTCTCTGCTCGGAAACATCACCATCGATGGATTTACCATGATTTTCTAAAGCTAGCTACTTCTTTAGAAAAACACAGAAGACCATCAAGGGATTTCTGCCCCAAACTTACGAAACACAACTCAAAATTCCTAACGACATCTTAATATATCCATTCCTACCCTTATCGCAACTCAACCCTATACTCTAGTATAAATCATCTCTAACCTAATACTCTAATATTTCCATATCCAGACGATATGAATCTAATCACACTTCTGGTTGGACATGGCTTTGATACTATAATGTAACGCCCTGAACCCTTAAACCCAGGTCCGGCACGTTATACCTAATAAAATCTCTGATAATCCATAATCAACATATACGCAGCGGAAAACATAAATATAATCTCCAATTATATAATACCAGAGTTTATAAATCTATCTACACACCATAATAAACCATGCATCCACCTGTATTCTCATATATACACATATCTAAAAAAATATTCACAAATACCAGTATTCACAACTATTCATTTATCTGCAGACTTCAATACATAAAACACAAAACATAAAATATACACCTCAAAATTAGCATAAAAATATACCTTTTTCTCTTTCTATTTCTCAATAATGCTATGAAAACCTCGACCTCTCAAAGTTCAATCTTGAGAAAATCCTGAAAAAGATAAATTCATATTCGAGTGAGACACATCTCAGTAAGGGAAGAAATAATATATTAAAACAATGTGTGGCTAACATAAGTTTATATAACAACATAATATTTAACATTTGAAAATCATTAACATCATTTCTGAAATCATTCTCTAAACTTAATCAATCACAGGCAGAGATTTAACCCACGAGATTACCCAAGGATAAGGGTGATTACCCGCCCATACAATTAGCACCCCTCTGTTCTGATACCTAGGCAACCCAAAGGTCACAGTTAAAGCATATCAGGGCACTCACCTTACTCAATAAGTCCTCAAGTGATAAATTGATCTCGTACTCACACAGTTCAAACAAAGGTTTACTAGCAAAGGCCCCAAGGATAGGGAAATCTACCCGCCCATACAAGTAGGTTACCTTTGCCCTAGTACGTTATGCAGCTACTGCCGCATCTGAAATTACTATAGCACTCGCTTTTCTCAGCAAGCCCTCAGATGAAGAGTACACCCTGCCCAATTGTAACATGTTCTACGAGTATAGATACTTCTAATATCATAATACATTGTTCTTTCTGTCATTACTTAACCATTCACATATGTTCATGTTCATAAATTTAACATTCCATTTCATTTCACTTTAAGTGACTCTTTCCCATTTTACATTGTTCACATTGCAGGCAAAGATGATTTTCTTAAATTTAACATAAAATCTTACAATGATCAAGGAACAAGGAAAGTCACATATGAATACCTGAGATCAATAATAAAAGCTCATAGAAGTCTGAGAGATTGAAGAGTAGCATTGAGAGGACTCAAAGAAAAGATGTGTCAAATATGATTATAAAACCAGTGTTGTAAGTACTTCAAGGTTGATTCAAATATGAAATTTTCATTTTGAAGCTCATTAGGCAAAGACACACTTAGAAATCTGATATCTTAAAATCTTGGAACATGTTTTTCAAAGTTAAACAAATTTATACTCCAAGAATAACTAAGCAAAAATGAGGGAGATAAAAATGTCTTTAAAAGAATATAAGTCTGCTGACAGATGACTGTCAAGTAATGGATAGACGACTGCCAGTGACCAATGAGCTGATTGTGAGTGCTCTGCCTGCTGACTGCCAACCTTCTGTGTATATTGAAAAACTGATTTGTTCATGGACAGACGACTGTCACCATATGGACAAACAACTGCCACCCTACTGAGTTGTTTTACAACTGAATTATTTTAGTGACAGACGACTGCCAACATGAGGATAGTCGACTACCACCTTTCTGTCTATAAAAATATGAACGTTATACATTGACAGACGACTACTAGGACTTCATAATCGTCTGGCTCGCGGCAATTTTCAAAGTTTCCAACGGATATATTTTTTGAAATTTAAATTATTTGAAGCTTAAATAAATTTAAAACTTAGACCCTACTTTAAGTAAACTTGGGGAACAAGAAAGAAGTCTTTTCTACCTTTATAAATACCCTCAAGGATCATTGTTTTAGACACCAAGAAATCAATTCAGCTCTCATACTCTCTCAAAGCCTACTGAAATTCTTAAAGTGTGTTATTGCTCTTATCACTCACAAAAATCTCTGAAAATCTTGCTGAGTTTCTTACTATGGTTGAGCATCGATTGTTGATTCTTTCATCCACTAAAAGATACATACGGTGATAAGTTTCTAAGAGCTTCACTCTGAAATTCAGGTTCTGAATTTACTGAAGTACATAGTGTTTCAATTTGTAATAATCAACTCTTTGAGGAGCAAGTTCTTGTTCATCTTGTTTTATATCTTTGTAACAGATTGATTGACGGTTCGAGTGTTAAATCATTGGACCAAACGAGGGGACATCGTTTGGAGAAGGCGGGCTCTAGCCTTACCCAAGGAGTGTTGTAACAGGTATTGTTCCACCTAGTAAAGTAACATGATAGTTAATCCTTTGATGGTTTTTCCAAGGGCGAGGACGTAGGCTGTGTTGAAGCCGAACCTCGTAAAATACCCTGTGTTCTTCTTTCTCTTTCCTACTCTCTATTTTTCAGAAAAGATATAATATGTGTGGTTGCTTTAAAATTCAATTTTGAATGTTTGGTTGTTAAATAAACCAGAAGGTAATTTATTTTGGATTGATCAACATTGAAACCGAAAGGGACTACATTGGTTGATCATCCTTGACTTATTAATCTGAAAGTTTATTTAAAAGTTGAACATTAGGAAGAAGAATAATTGTGATACCGGGCTTATAACAAGTTCAGCAAATTTTTATATCAATACAAGGCTAATGTTACAAAGATTGAGTGATTGATTATATTGTTTTGATTGTGATAAATTTTGTGATTGTGGTTAAGATTTTGGTTATTGTTATAACTCAAATAACCTAAGACAAAAGGGGAATAAAATTTTTAAATCCCAATTTACCCCACTCTTGGGAAGCTATTCCAATTTCAAAAATGACTACTAATGAGTTTATTCAATCCATGTACACTAGATTCACAAACATCACGAATTCATTAAATGCTCTTGGTAAATCTTACCCTGCTTATAAGTTGATCAGGAAAATCCTTAGGGGACTACAGCCAATTTGGGAAGCTAAAGCTAATGCTATAGCCGAAGGAAAAAATCTAAAAGAGATGTCAGTTGATGAACTGATTAGTTCACTCATCACGTATGAGCTAGCAATAAATGAGAGGAAAAATGAGTAGAATAAAGCAAAACGAGTTACAGCTCTTAAGGCATTGTCTAGTGACTCTAGTGAAGGAAGTGACTCAGAGTCAGAAGATGACATGGTCTTGCTAACAAAGAAGTTTGGAAAGTTTCTGAAGAAGAATAAGGAGTTTAATAGAAAATTTTAGAATTCGAAATCAGAAATAGGAGAGTCTAGCAAGAGGAAACAAAAGGAAGATCCGCCAACTTACTAAAATTACAGAGAGGTTGGACACATCAATCCTGAATGTCCTAAACTAATGAAAGCCTCCAAGAAAAAGAAGAAGACTCTAAAAGTCGGTTGGGACACGCATAGCACAAGTAGTTCATACACTGAGTCCAATGATGATCTCATAGCTAATCTATGTCTAATGGCATATGATGACCTTGAGGTACAATCATCTTTCTCAGCATCTTCTTATTATTCCAGTGATTTTGAAAACAAAAATAGCATGCTTTCTTATAATGAATTGCAACAAGAATATTTGTACACTCTTAAAATTCTTGAGAAGAAAACAAAGAAAAATTCTGATTTGAAATGTAAAATAATTCTCAAAGCTTATTGAAAAACAGAATGAATCCCAGACAACTATGATAAAAGAAAAGGATTTAGAAAATGAGGAATTAGAAAGAAATTTGAAAGACAATTCTAAAATTATTCATAAGTTCACAGAGAGCTAGAGTAACTTTGAAAGACTTCTTGGGGCACAAAGAAATTCCCCAAATAAAGAAGGACTTGGTTTTAATGGAAAGAAAATATTGAAACAAAAACATCTTTACATGGGTTATTTTGTAAGAGAATCAAAAGCTTATGCTCCATCAAAAGACTCTTATAATATACAACATGCTTTAACTGTAAAAGAATGGTCATATAAAATTTGATTGTTCTTTTAAAAACAGAGATGTTAAAATAAAAAAGGTATGGAGAGTTAAAGGAGATTTAGGCACTAACCCCCATGGACCCAAGAAAAAATGGGTACCAAAAACAGTTACTTAAATGTCTATTACGTGTATGCTTGAGATCATCCTCCTCAAAAGATAGATGGTATATGGATAGCGGATGTTCACGTCATATGACTGGAAATAAAGCTAAATTCACATCCATCACACCAAAGAATGGAGGATTTGTCACTTTTGGGGACAATGCAAAAGGGAAGATCATAGGAGTAGGTAAAGTTGGTAACGATCCATCACTTACTATAGATGTTGTTTTACTAGTTAAAGGTTTAAAATATAACTTCTTAAGTATAAGTCAACTGTGTGATAAAGGTTATAAAGTATCTTTTGAACATGACAAAAACATTGTTGAATATAAAACTGATAACAAATGTATATACCACTAGCTTTGATAACTTAACTTCTCAACGTGTGATATGTTTCTCTACTATGAATGAGATTAGTTGGATTTGGCACAAAAGACTAGGACACGCAAACATGGACTTAATATCAAAACTAGTTAAGGGAGACTTAGTTAAGGCATTGCCTAAAACAAAATTCCTGAAAGATAAAATATGTGATGCATGTCAACTAGGAAAACAAGTAAGATATAGTTTTAAGAAGAAGAAAGTAATCTCTACTACTAGGCCACTTCAAATGCTACACTTAGATTTATTTGGTCCAAACCCAATTCAGAGTTTATAGGGAAAAGCATACGCATTTGTTATCGTTGATGATTATTCTATATTTACATGGGTACTATTTTTGGGTCACAAAGATGAAGCGTGTGAACAATTATTAAATTATGGAATAAAATTCAAAATGAAAAGGGATATACTATCACTAAAATACGAAGTGATAAGGGTAGAGAATTTAAAAATCAAGGTATGGAAGAATACTATGATTCTAGGAATATCTCATAACTTTTCAGCTCCTAGAACACCACAACATAACGGTGTAGTTGAAAAAAAGAATAGGTCTATACAAAAAATGGCCAGAACTATGCTTAACGATATAAACTACCTAAGTACTTCTGGGCTAAGGCAGTGAACACTACCTTTCACGTTCTAAATAGAGTCCTGATTAGACCATCTCTAAATAAGACTCCTTATGAATTATGGAACGGTCATAGACCAAACATCTCATATTTCCATGTCTTTGGCTGCAAATTCTTTGTACTTAGAGACAATGAACATTTAGGAAAGTTTGATGTGAAATCTGATGAAGGTATTTTTCTAGGATATGCCTTAAATAGTAAAGCCTACAAGGTATATAATAAACAAACATTAACCATTGTAGAATCCATTCACATAGTATTCAATGAGTCCAATCCATTTGCTTAAAAGATTGATGAGGATGAAATTGAGATTAATAAGGAATTTGAAAAATTATCAATTGAAGATAATTCAGACAAGAGAAATGAAGTTAAGGAAACATCTTTTGAAGATAATCAAGAAGAAAAAGAGGTTAACGAAATACCTAGAGAATGGGAGTACATAAAGAATCATCCTATAGATCAAATTATAGGAGAACCATCATGTAGAGTAACTACACGATCCTCATTTAGAAATATAATTAGTCATTTTGCTTTCTTATCACAAGAAGAACCTAAGAATGTGAGTGAAGCAATTGAGAATGAATCATGGGTAATATCTATGCAAGAAGAATTAAACCAGTTTTAGAGAAATACAGTCTGGACATTAGTTCCTAGACCTGAGGATAAGACAGTTATTGGAACAAAATGGATATATAAGAACAAGAAAGATGAACATGGAATAATTGTTAGAAATAAGGCAAGACTAGTAGCTCAGGGATATAACCAAGAGGAAGGAATAGATTTTGAGGAAACCTTCGTACCTATAGTTAGAATGGAAGTCATTCGAATGTTGTTAGCTTATGCTGCTTTTAATAATTTCAAACTGTATCAAATGGATGTCAAAAGCGCATTTTTAAATGGCTACATAAGTGAAGAAGTATATGTAGAACAACCCCAGGTTTTGAAAACCATAAGCACCTAAATTACGTTTACAGACTAACTAAAGCCTTGTGTGGTTTAAAGCAAGCTCCTAGAGCTAGGTATGAAAGGTCAAGCGGTTTTCTACTGGAAAAATGGGTTTACTAGAGGAAAGATTGACACGTCACTCTTCACGAAAGCTAAAAATGAAAATTTTCTCCTAGTACAAATATACGTAGATGATATCATATTTCGAGCAACGAATGAAGAGTTGTGCAATGACTTTGCAAAGTGTATGCAAAATGAATTTGAGATGAGTATGATGGGAGAACTTAACTTCGTCCTAGGACTTCAGATCAAACAAGCAAAACACGAAATTTTTATAAATCAATCGAAGTATATTAGAGACTTTCTCAAAAGGTTTAATATGAAAGATGGTAAAATTCTAGGAACACCTATGAGCTCTTCTTTAAAATTAGACAAAAACGAACAAGGTATACCAGTAGATGTTAAGCTCTATCGTGGGATGATTGGCAGCTTACTATATCTAACTACCAGCAAGCCTGACATAATGTTTAGCATATGTTTATGCGCAAGATTTCAGGCTACACCTAAAGAATCCCATTTATTAGTTGTCAAAAGAATACTTAGATACTTGATTGGAACCATTGAACTTGGATTATGGTATCCTAAGTATACCTCATTGAACTTAGATGAACATGGGCAAACATATTCACAAAACCTCTTCTGGAGGATAGGTTTATCCAAATTAGATATGAATTAAGTCTGATGCATAGGATAAAAGTTGTCTAGAGTTATATTAGACTACATAATTAAGGGGGAGCAACTTAAATTAGAATTCACATTTCACATTTGGTATAAATTTTCACATTTGGCAAAAAAAAAATTTGCATTCAGTATTAAACATAAAAATGGTTATTGCATGTTAAATTTAATTTTTTTTGTATTCGGTATTAAACTTAAAGAATGGTTATTGCATGTTAAATTTTGTATGGATACATGACACTTGTTGATGCTCACACAAACTTTTGGACTTTAATGGACTAATTTGCTTATCCATGTCTATGTAAATTGTAATACTATGTATGTTCACTTTGAAATTTGATTCAACAACATAGATATACATTAGAAAGAGAGAAAAGTAAATTGAGTACAACAGGGAGATATATTCCGCATTACAATTTTGAAACATAATGGTTGAAATGTATTTTGATCCCAAAGATGAGATATATTTATGTCAGAATATTATATATATACCTTTTTGTTGATGTCAAAAAAGGGGGAGAAGTTAGTAAGAAAAAATAGTTTTTCTTTTGAAATAAGGGGGGAGATTTTTCAAAAAGTCAAAAAGGGAGAAGTTGTACTAGCAAAAATATTGCATGTTCTACAATGTGTAAGAATTTCATTGTGTGTAAACTATATTGCTATATTGTTGAATTCTAAATTATACATTATCTTATGGGGAGCCTTGTTAGGCGTAACCCATTTTCACTCATGTGTTTGTCATCATCAAAAAGGCGGAGATTGTTGACTCTATGAGTCCAATCCTATTTTGATAATGACAAATCACTTGGTATTTGACCTGTGTAATTGAGTTTGTAGATAGGATCATGATTTAGAATGCACAAACAGTAAGCTTGATATGAAAGCCATGAAGAATCTAAAGTACATATCACTTGGCTCAATCCATGAAATTAGAAGAATAAAAGGATGAAGAAGCAAGCTTCAAGTTCAAGATCTTCAATGAGAATGGATATTTAGAATTGAATGTATTTACATATGTCATATGATATAATTCGAAACTCAAATATTCCCTAGACAGACCTTAGGACTCATGCATTTCATGAAAGATACATTTACATTAGTTCACGGTTGAATAAATTTTTAGAGGCAAAATTCTAGAGGCCTCGTCAACGAACCCCATGGCCTCATCGACGAACGCATAAAGGTCACTCAACGATAAACAGTTTTTCCTCGTTGACGAAAAAATACTGAGAGCCCAAAAAGTTCAGACAGTGCTCTCGCCAACGAACTCATGGCCTCGTCGATGAACGAGTGTTACACACTCATCAACGAATGTACCCATTCATCAACAAAGGTCGCGGAGCAGAATGACGTTCGAGCGCAAATATGGACAGATTAATGTTTAATCTTCATGATCCAATAGCTAGAACTTAATTTTATAGTGAGAACACTATTTAACCTTAAATTATAAATACAGAAGAAGAAATACTTTAGAGAGACTAATCTTATTATCTTGTGCTAAGTGTGCCTCCATTCCAAGATTTTGCCTACACTCTACTGCATCCATACTTTTTGGGCAAATCATCTCAGCTTTTCAAAGGGATTTCATCTACACATCTTGCAAGCAATCCTTGGTGATTAAGGTTTGATAAATAAGTGATTGCTTTGTGGTTCCAATATATATATACCTCAAAAAAAAAATTTATCTCTCATACGCATATATCTACTATTTCTATTGAGAAGGAAAATCCTTGTGTTATTACTTGAAAAAAATTTATTTGAGAAAGGATTTTGGTAAAGGTTGAATATTTGTTATATTCAAGTTTTTATTTTCATTCAAAGACTTGATATTTTGTTATTGCAAAAACTATTTGATTGAAAATTCTAGAGCTCCTAAATACATATTCTTGAGGGATATTTTCTAAAAATTATTAAATAAAGTATATATATATATATATATATATATATATATATATATATATATATATACAAAGATCATATTGTGGATTTAGATTTTTGGAGCAAAACTGATTTACGGATATTTTTACAAAGATCATCAAGTTGGATTACACCTATGAAGCTAAATAGTCATATCTATATTTATACAAAGATTATAAAAAGGATTCATTGGCCACATCGCATAAACTCATTGAGCTTCATGTTTTATCATATGATTATGTACTAGGATTTATTTTGTACTCACTAACTTGGTTAGAAGAATTTTGAGTTTACAGAAATTGTATTCATGGTTCGGGCTATGAACTTGGGTTGAGAAGGAAGCTACACCTCTTGTAAGCAGCAAATTGTAAGAGAAGTTCCGTCCTAGTTAAAGGAGCGGACTTTTAGTGGAATCCTTGAGTGGGTTGCTCAAGGCGAGGACATAGGCGAGGACATAGGCTAGAGTAGGCCGAATCTTGTAAAAATCGAGTTTGCCTCTCTCTTACTCTTACCTCTATTTAATTTTGGCATAATCTAATTTGTGTAAATATTGTAAATATTTTAAATAGATAGTAGGTCTTCAAACTGATTGGGTAAATTAGGTTGATTAATAAAATCACTCATTAGGTTGATGAATTGAAAAACATTGAGGTAATTGTAAGTAGCTTGCAAGTTTGTAATTGTTAGTTTTCAAAATAAGAACTTGAAGGACTTAAGTTTTTAAAATACCCAATTCACCCCCCTCCCCTCTTGGGATAACACCGGAATTCACATCCCATATAAAGATTCTTCTTCTTTTTGTTCTCAATTCCATTAAATCCTATTCCTTCCTTATCTAATAACATTTTTTGTTTTCCAAACAATTTTTCAAAGTTCTCCTTTCCTTTAGTAAAATTGTAAATGATTTTCCCTTTGTCTTCAAATTTACTTTTGAGGTCTTTTATTTCTAGGTCTTTCTTACTTTCACCATTTACTTGTAACTTAACTAAAACTTGAGACATGTCATTTATTTTCTTCATAAGCTCATCAATATGTGAGTTTGTTTCTTTTTCAACTGATTTTGATGTATCTAGTTGAATTTTAAGTAATTCATTTTGTTCTTTTAAGGCAATGTTCCTTTTAGTTACTTTTATGAACCTATTGTGTAAGGCAAATAATTCAGCTTGAATTTCTTTGAATGACGGCATACTATCACATGAATCACTACATGATTCATCACTTGATTCTTCCAATGAACTATAGTAGGAATTTAGCTCATCATTATGAGCCATGAAGCATATGTTGGTCATCTCTTGTTCACTTGATTCGTTCTCCGAGTCACTTGACCTTGTATCATCCCATGTAGCTTTCATTGCCGTCTTTTTCTTCTTCTTGTCTTTCTTCAGCTGTGGACAGTCAGTTTTAATATGTCCAACATTTTTTCAATTGTAACAAGTAGGGGGTTCGTTCTTAATCTTATTTTCCTTTTTACTTGTTTCTCCTCTTTCAATTTTTGAACCTCTAAACTTTCTAGCAAACTTCTTATTTCTTTTAAATAATTTTCCAATTCTTTTAGTAATGAAGGCTAGTTCTTCATCATCTAATTCACTCACATATTCCTCTTCTTCATTAGAGCTTTCTTTAGTAGCCTTAAGAGTTATAGATTTCTTGTTTTTTTGTTTTCAGCATTCCTTTCATTCATAGTCATCTCATAGGTAAGAAAGGGTCCAATCAGTTCATCTAGTGAGGTATTCTTAAGGTTTCTTCCTTTCGTAATAGTTGTGGCTTTGGGTTTCCAAATGGGTGAAAGACCTCTAAGGATTTTTTGGATCATCTCATAAGTAGAGTAGGTTTTCCCTAAGGCATTAAAAGAGTTTATGATATAAGTGAACCTAGTGTACATATTTGTAATAGACTCATCCGAATTCATCCTAAAAGTTTCATATTCGCTAGTAAGCATGTCAATTCTATTATCTCTCACATCAACGATACCTTCATAGGTTACCTATAGTTTGTCCCATATCTCTTTTGTTGTTTTGTATGCCATGACCCTATTGAATTCATTTATGTCAAGAGCACAATATAAAGCATTTATAGCACTTGAGTTAACTTGCAACATCTTATGATCATTTTCGGTCATGTCTTTTTCTTCCTTGGGTATTTCTTTTCCATCTACAAGTTTGGTAGGGATAAGATCACCATGTGTGACAACCCTCCATGCTTTCTAGTCCATAGTTTGAAGGTAGATTCTCATTCTTTATTTCCAAAAAGTATGGTTAATACCACAAAAGATTGGAGGTCTAGTTGAGGATTGACCCTCTCCAAAGGGAGCTACGCCTATGTGTGTCATTTAGATCTTTATATAGCTTCTAATTAAGATTTGCTATAACCCCTCTCTGATACTAATTGAAAACTAATGTGTAGTCCCACGAGGGGGGTGAATTGGGTTTTTAAGAGTTTCTTTTAACTCTTTTTACAAATTCCCAACTTATTGTATATGTAGTAATCACACAAGAATGATTTGATTTTCAATTCTTAATTAAGCCAATAACAATCCACATTCAATCAATGAATTGATTTAATCAATATCAACACAAGCCAATGATTCTTAATGTAATACTTTCAACAATGTCAATCAACACCCAATCAACCAACCAATTTACGAATCACAAGTTACCAACACAAAAGTTGCAGCAGCACTTTTACGATTCAGCGTTTGAATAACACAAAGTAGAGTTTGAGTAAAGCCATATATTAATGGACTTTATGCACTTCCTTTTAACCAAGGTTTCCGTAAACGATTAATCAACGTACTCCCTTTAAGGTTTCCTCAAAAGATCAATCAATGTACTTCCTTAAATTAAAAGTTTTCTCATTCTCAATATTTTAGCTTCCTGCACTTAGATACACAGCCATGCAATTTATATATGCTAAAAAATTAAAGAGTAAGGATAAAGAGTGAGACCAAGTTTTTTATGAGGTTCGGTTATACCCACCTACGTCCTCGCCTTAGGCAAGACCATCTAAGGATTCCACTATAACACTTCTTTATGGGCAGAGCAAACCGTCACAATCCCTCCTTTAATTAGGGTGAACCCCCTCTCCAAGCGATACCCCACACTTGGTACAACGATCCAATAACCCTGAACCGTAAAGAAAACAAAGAAACAAGAAAGAATTCTTGTGTACAAGAGATACTCTCTGATAGAGCTGGTTAGTATAAGATTAAGCATAGCTAATCAATATTTCAAAGTAAATATCAAACAAAAATGAATTTGAAGCTCAAAGAATATGTCACTGGGATTCTTCCTTTGATTTGAATCAAAACTCAGAAGATTTGCTCTTAGATCAATGATCAAAGACTCAGCATATCTTAGAAAATTTCAGTAAGATTATGAGTGCAAGAGGGCTTTGAGAGTGTATGAGCAATATAGCTTGAAAATAGATTTTCAATTCTTGGTATCTGATTTGATTTGAGAAACCATGTATTTACAGGCTTAAAAAGGTATAAATTTGTGTTGCCCAAGTTACTCTGAGTGTTTCCCAAGTTTATACAAATTTTTGGGGCACAAGCAACTCAAATTTGAAATTTTAAAACATTTTAAAAGCTAGTCATTTACTAGGGTCAGTCACCAACTCATCGTGGTCAGTCGCCTGACCTTTGAACACTGTATTTTTTTTCAATTGAAAACGAGGTCAATCGCCTGAAGTGTCAAGGGTTAGTTGCTTGATCCTTCATTGCCTATTCAAAATCAATTCAGGAAATTTGTAAGTCGCCCGACCAAGCACAAGTCAGTCACCTGAACAGATAAAAATGTCATTTTTGAGTTTGTTTCCAAAGAGCCTTAGCCATCTTACTTTGATACTTTTAAAGAGTATTTTTTGGGATTTTCAAAGTAAGGTCTCTAAGTCCATATTAACCCCTAATGAGCTTCAAAGCATTCAAAATGATATTTAAAGTCAAGTACTTACATGAGACTTCCTAAAGACTTTAAAACTCTCTAAACTTGAAGTCTTCATATATGTCATTGCTTTGAATCATCTTTGTCTTAAGCTTGAGTATTCTTTAAGCTTCATATGTCTTGACCATCTTGGAGCTCTTTGAGTTTTCATTTTATCACCTTGTGAATGAAGTATGTCTTTATGGTACTCGTGATCTTTGGACTTTCAATTCTTGAACCTTTTGAACTTGTCATACTAGGTTTCCTAAAATATCATCACTTAAACCATAACTTGTTAAATTATCCTTCATTTGTTATCATCAAAACAAGATTCAAAAGTCATGTTAGGCCAACAATACAGTAAAGTATAGTTTTATACAAAATTATGATATGATAGATTTATAGAGAATTATGATATGACAGTTCAGCCGGCTTTATGTCAAGTTCAGTATGAAATGACAATTCAGCCGACTTTATGCTGAGTTTGGACGATTTTATGCCGAGTTATGAAATGAAAGTTTTATATAAAAATATGATATGATAGATTTTATACAGAAGTGTAAACATGTCAGATTTTATACAGACTTATGAAAATGAGATCATGTTATAGTTTTGTTATATGAATTGTATTATATGGTATTAGAACCGTGATGGACTAGTTATGATTCAGAGCATGATACCATAACTAGCATGACATGCAGTGCAGCCACACTTTCAGATAAAGTGTAGGCAGATGGCAGTTGATTGGCCCATGGAGTGATGTATTACAAGAGCAGGTTTATCCACTAGGTCTGGACCAGGTTGGGTGGGCAATCGTACTACAAACATAACAGTTTTGACTTAACCTGGTAGGTCAGTCATGGCTAAGTTCCTAAGTTCAGCCTTTAGGCCGCACAAACCAATCATAGGGGATTGTACATGATATTATATGATAGTCCAATCAAGGGAAATTCTTCTATGTATATACGTAGATTTACGAAAACAAAATTATTTATTTGTCTAAAAGTATGTTTGAGTAGAAAATGTGTATTTTAAATTGTATAGGTGTGGGTCACGATTTATACAAATGCATTTTCAGCTAAAGTTAAATTAATAATTATGTCCTGCTTATGTAAATGGGCAATATTGAGCTAGAAGTATGTTATCCAAAAACTCAGGTGTTTTCGGTTAAACAAGTGAGTACAGTTTTCAAATATCATTTCATGTACAATTAAATAAACAAGAGTATTATGTTCACACTTAAAAACTCATTTGCCACATACTGATGATAATCTATTCCGTCTTACTGAGAGGTGTCTCACCCCATGATTATCCAATATTTTTCAAATGTCATGTAGAGTATAACAGTGATCAGAGTAGTGCAATGAAGCGTGGGTGGGATAGAAAGTCATGTTTAGAATTATATTATTTTATTTATGTTTTAATGAGTTTAGATCTTTATTGTGATAATGGGATTGATATTGTTATATTGGGGTAGTTTAGTACTCTGGTAATTTGTATTTAAGGTCTTCCGCTGTCTGTATCAATTATTATTATAATATGAAATATTCAAGTTATTACAGGTGGTATCAGAGAAATTGAACAAAATTTTTCGGATCGTCACAAATCCGTTCTCCACTGGTCATATATAGTGCTTTCAATCCTACACTAAACCTAAGAGTCCACACCCCTATCACTCCTTAGGGTGCTAATTAACATAGCGCCCAGACACCACGTGTGATAGGCCACTCACTTGATGTCCCCCCTAAAGTTTAATTTTTATTTTATTTTTTTGCATAAAAAGCAATACAAGATCTAGAGATGATACATCCTCAGCCGAAGAATGCCTCCTTAATAATTGTCTAGATCCTCACAACATTATAGCGACATTACAAGTATGCCCCCATGTTTGCCAGAGTTCTTTCTATAATTCATATATGACATGACCATTTGATATCTTGCAGGTATCATGACTATATCAATATAGGCATTACACATAGAATGTTATACTCCTAGTATCCATTACTATTTAAAAGAAGCACATATGTCATGATTTTAACATTTATGTACTAGCTAAGTAGGTTGCAATTTTACTTATTTGTATGTTTTACGGTTGGAATTGTATATATAATTTCTCATTTATTAATTTGAATACCCTTTGTCAAAAGTAAAGATAAACAACATAAGAACACGTGCCACGTGAATATTTCTTTTAGGAATTTTTCAATAGTCAAAATTTTTATTTTTATTTTTTTAATCTAAAAATCTTGAATTTAATTATGAAAGAAGTTACCTTTCCTTGTGTGAAGTTTCAATCGACCAAAAATGATAATACCACTAACAACATACCACGGGCAGTATCCACACATGCTTTGTTTGGAAAACAAGGTGGTTTCACGTTTTCCTCTTTTTATTTTTTCCATCTTCATTTCCCATGTGACTCTCTTTGACCGACTAACATGGAATGACAGAAAGCGCCACGTCATAATTGCAATTTCCCTTTACACTTATTAAAATCTTTGGGACACATGCACTTCACGTTTATGGAAATGCTGACTTACTGTTTGTTCCTCGAGAAAAAATATCAAATAGATGTATATACCAGCAGCTAGGCAGTTCCACGGCAGGGAGGGGGAGGCAGCCACATGAGAACAGCTTCTTCAAGGTAACCAAGCTTTGAAAAACATCACATATCAAACAAAAACAATAATGCAGCTATGAATCTTTTACGAGGCCCGACGCTTTCTACTCTATAGCTCGAAGCTGCTTAATAAGTATTGAGTCCAGTCGAATTGGCTCAAATGGTAAGGATGACTTGTAACTTTGGTAACCTTAAGGTCACGGGTTCAAATCTCACTTGAGTTTTTTTCCCAATGAATTATCATGAGTGCGCCAATGAGTGGACGCTTTCACCTCCCAGATTTGGTATTGCATCAAAGTGTCAAAAATGGCACGATGGTGGTTAGAGTTATCAGTTATCAAATAAATAAATAAGTATTGAATTCTTTGTAAGAAATATTGAACCGAATAAATTCTAAAAGGTATTAGTAGTATTATTCTATATTGTACAAGAAAATAAGTACTCATTATTTCATTATTAGTAGTTGTCAAATAAGTAACATTTACTCTATCGCTCGAAGTTGCTTAATAAGTGTTGAGTCTGGTCAAATTGATTCAAATGGTAAGGATAACTTGTGATTTTGATAAGCTTAAAGTCACGGGTTTAATTCCCACTTTAGGGTTTATCCCGATGAATTATCATGAGTGCGTCAATGGGCAGGCGGCTTTCACCCCCCGAATTTGGTGTTGTACCATAGTGTCAAAAATGGCGCGATAGTGGCTAGAATTGTAGGGTTATCAAATAAATAAATATTGAATTCTTTGTAAGAAATATTAAACCGAATAAATTCTAAAAGGTATTAGTAGTACTATTCTATATTGAGCAAGAAAATAAGTACTCATTATTTCATTATTAGTAGTTGTCAAATAAGTAACATTTAGCTAGTCACATTTGTAATAAATAGTGATTTTTTAGAATAATTTACACATATTTCATTATTTAATAAACAAGCAAAATGTGCATGTCTTACGCGTGGGATCAATATCATTTCATAAGTACATGAAATTTTTACAACATTTTTTAGAATCATTTTATCACATACACTTAATTGTTTCACATTCATTTCATACACACATACTAATAAAGGGAAGAGAGAAAAACATACCGAATTAAGGGGTCGTTTGGTATCAGTGTCAAAAATTTGAGGAACAGAAACTAAAAACTAGAAACCAAAAAATTATTTGGTTAACATTTATAAAACTAATACAAATTAAAAACTTGATTAAAAAATGCTCATTTTCACCTTTAAAGAAAAATATCATAAAAATATGATTAAAATAATAAATTTACCAATAATACATTTTTAAAAAATTACTATAATAAAAATAAAATATATTATAATTATTTTACTTAATTGTTCTACTTTCAAAATTTACTTTACAATAAAATTTTTAGTAGACATGACAATTGTAAAATAGTAAAAGTATTTTGTAATTGGCTTTATTATTGGTTTTTAGAATTCATGCATATTTTTATTTTAATTATATTTATGTTTATATGATCATTTAATTTTAAGTTAAATTTAAAAATGTATAAAATGAATAATTAAATCCAAAAAAACTATTTCTAGATATTAAAATTTCTAACAGTTTGCCAAAATAATTGAAAAAAATAAAATCTGGTTTTTAGTTTTTTGAAAACAGCTGAAAAATCAGTAACAAAAATAGAAAACTGACAAGAGAAACAAACACATTTTTAGAATCTATTTTTTTATAAACAAAAAATAGGAAACGGTAACGACATCAAACAGACCTTAAGCTAACTATTAAGTTTTAATTGGATGGGCATCATCATATAACTAACCCATACCTCATTCTATAAAAATTTGTTGACTCATTTTGTTATGCCTGTAAGGAATGACTGGTGGAATGTCGAGCCAAATTAACAAGCCATAATATATATAGTGGATATGCGAATTTAAGTATGTATAATTTTTTTGGATGATTAAAATTTATTAATTAAAATATTCTAATGATGGGTTTGGCAACATAGATTTTGGGTCTCAATTTATGTAAATTTGGACAAAATTCAATACAATTTTGTTTTACATTTGTCCAAACTCACACTAATTTAATTTCAAAAAAGTTTTTTTCAAACATAAGGTGAATGTATGAATTATTGTATGTATTTGATATTTTAATATATATATATATATATATATATATATTAATTAATTAAAGCCACTTTATTAATAACCTCACCAATATTGAAACATTTAAACAAAGAAGAGCCAGGGACAACCAGGATAAGGATTAGTGGAAACAAAGAGATTGTCCGGAAATAAAATGTAAAAGAAAATTATAAGAATGAGGGGAAATATTTAAGTTATTTTATGAACATTATGGTCACTAAAATTTAAGGAAATGTGCTTTAAAGGATAATATTGTCAACAAAAAACTTGTCACTCTGGACAACCAAAAAATTAGAATTTTGGTTTTTACAAGCAATATAAAGTATAATTGTTAATGAGAAAAAATTATCAACAGAGCCAAATTAGATTCACTGCTTGCCATTTATTGTGAGATGATGCATAGACAATGAATCCATAGGGGCTGCAGGGGGTATAATCGTTGTGGTGGGAAGACTTGATTGCTAAGAAGTCAGTAGTAAGAGGCAAATATTCACTCTCTTTACGCTTGCAGAATAAACTAACGAGTGCCTTCTTTCAGTTGTGTATATATAATGCAGCAAATAGGTTGCTAATGTGGGACGAACTCTCATCGGCAAAAAGGGCTCTACCATATCCATGGTGCATTGGAGGAGATTTTAATGAAGTTAGATTTCTTTTGAAAGATCCAAAATTCCCAGTACTAATAGGAGCATGGAAATGTTCTCAGATTTTATCGAGCAATGGGAGCTTGTTGATCTTCCATTGATGGG
Organism: Malania oleifera; assembly: GCF_029873635.1. Lineage (NCBI taxonomy): Eukaryota > Viridiplantae > Streptophyta > Magnoliopsida > Santalales > Ximeniaceae > Malania > Malania oleifera. The sequence continues at coordinate 56,613,936 of NC_080426.1, forward strand.
AGCTTGTTGATCTTCCATTGAGGGGTGTGGACTTCACCAGGTCTAACAATCAAAGCCCTCTATATTTTTGATTTTTTTTGTAAGCTCAGAATGGATAGAAAACAATCCTATGCTTTGTCAAAAAAAACTCAAAAGGTTTATACCATATCACCGCCCTGTTTTGCTAGATCACTTAGGCATTAAATCAAATTTGGTTACAGGTGGCTTAAAGTAGAAGAGTTTACTAAACTCATAACTCAATAGTGGAAAGACTCTATATCAGGGTGCAGCTTCCTTCATTCTAGATTGAAAACTAAAGGTGCTCAAAAATTTCATTAAGGAGTGGAAGGCAAAATACTTGGAGAAATCTTTTGCACAGAAACTCAAATTGTTCGCAGATTTAGATTTTTGGAATAGGATGGAAGAAGTGTCTCCTCTATTGAATCAAGATAGGAGAGGAAAAGGGAATCTGCAAAAATAGAGAGTTGTCGAATTTACTTGATGCGAAGGAAGCTTCCTGGAGGCTTAAATCTAGGGAAATTTGGCTAAAGGAGGGTGATAAATGTTAGGATGTGTGGCTCGTATGTGTGTCGGCAGCCACACCCAGCTGAAAATGTTGAAACTAGAGATGGACAGCCACCAACAATCTGCCTACCACGTTGAAATTATAGCTTCCATATTTGACTTCTTCCCCCTCCCATGTGTATATAATTGTAATGTATGTGTGTGTGGAATGTGTGTGGTGAATTGAGGAAGTGTGTTGTGTTGTGAGGTGCAGAGTGCAGAGAGCTGTGCGTGCAGAGGGCTGTGTGTGAGGCAAAGTGAATCCTTGTAAGAGTGAGAGAGGAGTTGAGGGCAGTAGCCACCTCCTTCTCTTTGTGTAAATCTCCCGGTAATTATAGTGGATTTGAGCTCTCCCATGGACGTAAGTCACAGTGGACCAAACCACATAAATCTGGTCTCACATTTGTGTTGCTTAATTTTGCTTGTGTGATTGTTGCTCGTCGATCATTTCCCAACAAATGGTATCAGAGCTCGTTGGAGCAAATCGTCGAATCGAAGCAAAATTCCCAGGTTTGAGCCTTTGTCTAGTAGCTTGAAACTTGTTTTTGAAGCCACCACAAAATTCCTCTCGTCAAGACGAAGCCAACAGCGATAACCGAAATTCAAACAGAGCTCGGACGAAGCCGCACGCACTTACACATGTGACCAACGGAAAGACCGCATCGCCACTCGCACGCGCGCGCGCTCACGCACCGACAACTGATCAGGAAGTAACGTCACGCGCGCCCACGCACCAGGGAACATCCGGCGCTCGTTTAGAGGTAGAAGATGCTAACGTCAACGGCCACGTGAGCGCTGAGTCTGTGACAATCCGAATAAAAATGGAATTTAGAAAATAAAGAGAAAGGGAAATGAAACCAGTAACAGAAGGAGGAAGTCAACTTCGTCAACGAATGACGTGGCTCGTCGACGAATCCAGTTCTATATATATATCAAAATCCATATTTTTACTTCATTATTAAGCAAGCTTCCTTCTCTCTCTCTCCCCTTTGGCTCTCTCTCTCTCTTTGTTTTTGGGCTAGATTTATGCTAGATCGTCAATCCGAAGTCACCACGACGCTCCTGGGGAAGTTCTCTCCAAATCTGCCGGAGCGGATCGTTGGTGAAAGCAAGTTGGAAATCATCCCTAAGTTGAGGTAAGGCTTTTTAAGCCAAATTTGGTCTTGTGGTAGTTATAGGAAATGATGTACACATAGAAATACTGAAATTTAGTACTGTGAGTTTTCAGTTTCAGGGTATTGATTAGGAAATCCTACGGGTGTGAGACCAGAGTTTTTAGGGGCTTTCTCAGTAGTCAGGTAAGGAAATAAACTAAAACAATTATTTTCCATGCAAATTATTATTAAATATGAGTAAATCTATTTTCAGAAAAACATATGTTATATTTGTTTATTACGAATGAAATGTATGATTGGGAAAATACTGCTATAATGATTAAAATGTATATGTATATATGATATGCCAGAAAATCACGATTTTAGAATGTGACTTTTAACAGCACATGTGCGGCATGAATATTATTTTACATGAAATTTATTATAATATGAAATATTTTACGAGCAAAGTATGTTTTCAGGTATTATAAAAAGATGAGTTATGTTTTGATGATTTTGATGAATATATGATAAATGATTTATTTTCAGAATGTATATACCTAAAACAATTCTGGCGCAAGGCCATATATTTATATTATCGGGGCGAGGCCGTATTTATGTTATCGGCACGAGACAGTATTTATGATAATAGCGCGAGGCCGTATTTATGTATGATTTCGGAACGAGACCGTACTTATGAAATTATGAAAGATTCTATATTACCATGTACTATATGTTATCAGAACACGGATGTTAGTTTAGTTCAGTTCAGGAGCTCGGTACCGTAGCTATATGTAGATCAGATATCTACGTTCAGATTAGTGCTACCCATCCCACGAGGGGATGGGAGATGGATAGTCAATGTGGCTTTCAGTAAAGTGTGGACGTCCACCTAACAGTACGGACCAGGGTGTGGCGGGCCTATCGTACTTACAGACATATTTGACTCGGCAGTGGTCGGCCAGCCATTGTCAGGTCTCGCCTTCGGGCTGCACAACCCGTCATGGGGGGTAATACATGACATTACCTAACTATTCATCCTGGGTATATTTTCAGTATTACAGTTATAACAGATGTTTTATGTATGTTATGATTCATTAACCAATAAGAAAGTATATGATTATCTAGTATGATATGATGAATATTTATAGAGTTATGAAATGTACTGTATATGTATAAGTGCCTTAAATGTTCATGTTGCCATACAGTTGTATTTAGTTTATCTTCCCTTACTGAGATGTGTCTCACCCTCAACATTAATTAATTTTTCAGGAAACCTAGAGAGACCAGCGGATCAAGGCCGTCGTTGAGTGATTGGAGCTTCCCTACTAGAAGGGTAAGCGTTGATCTAGGATCAGGAGGTTTTTGTTGTATGATCCTCGTGTTATTTTGACTTTTGGAGATTGTATATAGAAACAGTATTTTGATGGTGTAGCAAACTCTGGTATTATGTTTCTAGTATTATGCTTTATGGATGGATATTTGAGATTTTATACTTGCTGCTACTTAGATTTCCGTTGTGATTGACAGGTGTCCCCGTTACCCATAGGTTCGGGTAGACTTTTCCATTTATTCTATTACATTTTATATTAAGAAATTGAGGTCGTTACAGAGTCAGTGCCGTGTCGGCCAGCGTCAGGCCACGTTAACACGCCACGTTAACGCTACATCAGGCGCACAGTCAGCAGCCACGTCAGCGGTCCGTACAATCCACATCAACAGGTGTGCCCCACGAAGTGGGCCCAGGACACATCAGCAAGTGGGCCCCACAGGCGGTTATCCCGTGCCATGTCAATAGTGGACCCCACAGGAGATGGGCTCCAAGACACATCAGCAGGTGGGGACCGCTACGTCACACCATTAGACGGCGTCAGTAGCCGTTAATGTCATCAGGGATATTCCGTTAACGGAGGAATATTCCGTTAAAGTTAACATATAGTTGACTTTTCTTGTCCGATTTGACCTGAAGTTTGACCAAGTTTTCTGGAGCCATTTCTGGTCGGTTTTTCAAGTAGCTTGAACCATTTCTAAGGTTTTCAGCCATTATGGAGCCATTGGTGGTGTCGGTTTTGTGAGATTCATAGTATAATGGCAGGTATTGGCACTTTGAATTTTAAGGTGGAGAAGTTCGATGTTCAATAAATTGTTTCTGAAGAAGAAACTGTATCAACTTCGAATGAATGAGGGAAGCAGCCTTTTTTATCATATAAATTATTATAACAAGATTTTGACTCAATTGTTGAGCCTCGGCGTAAAGATTAATGAAGAAGATAAGGCAATTCTACTTTTTTCGTCTCTACCAGCTTCATTTGAGGGTCTGGTAACTGCATTGCTCATGGGGAAGGAAACCTTGAAGTTGGATGATGTGATGGCATCACTTCAAGATTCTAATACGTTAAGAAAGTCTATTGTGACGTCTCATGAGCAAGTTTTGGTAGCTAACAGTGAGAGACAAGGAAGAAACAAAGATCGAAAGTTTGGAGGTAAGCAATGGCATTCAAAATCAAGAGAACGAGATACGAGCGAAGTCATATGTTACTGGTGTGATAAGAAGGGGCACTTCAAGAGGGACTGTGAAGATAGAAAACGATACGAAGAAGAAAAGAAGACACGAGACGGTGTCAATGTATCAGAGCAAGTCTCATGGTATGCCAATGACGAGGCCCTTGTAACGGTGAGCAACTCACGTCAACAAATCAGTCGAAGAAATGTGCAGTGTCGATACTGCAAAAGGCACGGCCATATAAAGAGAGAGTGCCAGAATTTGATGAAGAAGAACATGAATTCTCATGGCGCTCAAAACTATGATGGATGGGTTTTGGACTCTATGAGTTCAGTTCATGTCTGTTTTAAGAAAGAATTTTTCCATTCTTTCAAAGAAGTTCCCGGTACGATATCACTCGGTGATGGATCTTCATGCGATGTCATAGGGATCGAATCTGTGAAGCTGACGATGCCTGTTGGAGCGGTCCATATTTTGGATGACGTAAGCTTCGTACCAAGGATGCAAAGAAATTTGATCTCCCTTAGTCGATTGGATTCTAAGGGCTATCAAATCTCTGTCGCAGGTGGAGCTATGGAGGTGACACAATGCGACTCAAAGATATTCACTAGGAAGGAGTCTCGTGGGCTATATCAGTTAATGGGAACCACAATGGTTGGTGGTTTGACCTTGGATAATGATAGCAAAATGTCGTCAGAAACGAACAGACGAGTTTGGTTTTCTAATGAAGAAGGTGGTACTCTTTGCACTGTTTAGATGTTTGAACCAAGCTATGAAGACTTGCATTGATCGAGTTTGTGTCAAGGTGGAGCTGTGGACTTGGGAGTTGATACTCATCATGGTGGAGATTGTTAGGATGTGTGGCTCGTATGTGTGTCGGCAGCCGCACCCAGCTGAAAATGTTGAAGCTGGAGATGGACAACTACCAACAATCTGCCTACCACGTTGAAATTACTACTTCCATATTTGACTTCTTCCCCCTCCCATGTGTATATAATTGTAATGAATGTGTGTGTGGAATGTGTGTGGTGAATTGAAGAAGTGTGCTGTGTTGTGAGGTGCAGAATGCAGAGAGCTGTGCATGCAGAGGGTTGTGTGTGAGGCAGAGTGAATCCTTGTGAGAGTGAGAGAGGCAGTAGCCTCCTCCTTCTTCTTGTGTAAATCTCCCGATAATTATAGTGGATTTGAGCTCTCCCGTGGATGTAGGTCACAATGGACCGAACCACATAAATCTGGTCTCACATTTCTGTTGCTTAATTTTGCTTGTGTGACTGTTGCTCGTCGATCATTTCCCAACAATAAAAACACAAAATTTCACCATATGGCCTATTTTCGTAGGAAAACAAATTCTATCTCCCACCTAATAGTGAATGGGAAAGTTTGCTCAACCGTGGAGGAAATAAAACAAGAAGCAATGGAGTTCTTTCAAGAATTATGTAAGGGGCCTCACAATTGGAGGTCGATGCTCAGCAATCAAAAGTTCAACCACCTAAGGAAAGTTCTTTCCATCCACATAAGGAAAGTTCAACCATTGATTATTTCAAGCAATCAATTTGCAATTGTTTCAAATAGGCAAATCCTTGATGCCTCACTTATTGCAAATGAATGTGTCGATCAATGGAGGAAAAGTAAAAATAAAGGCTTTCCTTGCAAGTTGGGTCGAGAAAAATCTTTTTATCACGTTAATTGAGAGTGCCTACTAAAAATACTAGAAATCATGGGTTTTTGAAGGAAATCAAGAAATTGCATTTGAGCTTGCATCTCCACCCTCTTTTTCAATCATTATAAATGGTGAAGCTATTGGATTCTTTCAAAGCACTAAAGGCCTCAGACAAGGAGACCCTCTCTCACCCTTCCTATTCTCCATAGTTATGGAAGAATTTAGCTATTTAATAAATAAGAAAAATGGAAAAAATTTGTTGCATGCTTTTCAACTGTCCAATGGTAATAAAAGTATAAACATTTCCCATATATTCTTTGCTGATGACACTGTTATTTTTTGCAGAGATGAAAGGAAAGAAGTCATCTAGCTGAAAGAAATACTGCTTTTCTTTGAGGCACTATTGGGCCTTAAAGTAAACTTTGGCAAAAGTAACTTATTTCCTATTAAGGAAGTTTCACCGCTAGATAACTTCAGGGGCATTCCCAAATGCAACGTGAGCTCTCTCCTTACAAGGTACTTGGATCTTCCTTTAGGTGCTAAAACTAGTCCAGGGAAGGTATGGGATCCTGTTGTAAGATATGACTCATATATTAAGTGGAACACATGTATAAAGAAAATATGGTGGAAAACAAAGAAGATGGTTTACAAGAATGTAGACGCCCTAATTTTTACCAGTTCATTTAAATTGAAAAATAAGGATTCTGAATCAAAGTTAGGTCTAGATTTTAAAGGTTGAAATGTTGCATTATTAAGGGACTATTCCTGAGCTCCTAGGTTAGGATTGCAACCAATTTAATGCCCTTAACCGTTTATTTCAGGAAATTTCGAGCGGCCTCTTAAGTGGTTGGAAATTTAACTACTTGGGCAAAATTTGTCAATCAAATTGAAAATCAATAGAGCCATGTCGATTTTTACACATAAAATATGTTAGCTAGGACATACATGAAATAATGCTTTTTATTGAAAAGTGGCGCGTGCCCAAGTGGTAAAGTACAGACACATGGAATACAATGCAGTTACACAAAAGGAGACACATGGTGCATAATACTGAAATTAAAAAGGAAATTGCAAATACATTCAAAAAATTACAAAATCTAGGAAAATACAAATACAAAGAAAATACAGTGCAAATAAATTCAAAAAATTACAAAAATACATGGAAATAATAGAAATCAAATCTTGAATCTTCAAAAGCTCGCAGGCACCTTTAAAGTCTCCTATTCACAAAAGGGGGAAAATAGCAAGTCAGTTTGTTAAATAAAATTCAATAAAATAAAAATAATAAAACCATGTGCGCAGAAAATTGCAGAACGGCCAGTTGATTCCCTCCTGAGAATAAAGGAACTGATTAATAGAGGGAAGGGCCTTCTGTTGGAGGCCATGTCGCGCCAAGTGAACTGCCAAGACTCCCTATAAATAGGGAGCCTTGGCGCAGACCTTAGAACAGAGAGCATTAAAGGAGCTCTACAAGAAAAAAGGACGGAGAAAATCAGCCAAATTAGAAAAGACCAGAGAGAAAAGTTGGAGAAGTTAGCCACATAAAAAGGAGGAGATCACTTTGAGAGAGAAATTTGCAGAGCAAAAGAGCATAGATAGAGAAATTAGAGATAGAGGGTTCAAAGTTGAGCAACATATAGAAATTGGAGACTGGAGTCAGAGCAATCATAGGAGGGTGGGTGTAGTTAGAAGAGAAATCAGTAAGAGGACTAATCAAGCAACACAGCAATCCGATCAATTGATAAAGCAGAGAGCAGTCAAAAACATTGCAATAAGTGATTATCAACCCAAAAGTACCCCCAACACACAGACACACCGAGGAGGGAAAAGAAGATCGAAGGACTTCAAAGACCCCAGGTAATACCATCAACCCCCGCCCCCCCCTTTTTTTATTTCCTTACTTGTACGGAATTGTGGGTGTATGTTTTGCAGGAGGTTTAATCCTCAACCCGAATAGGAAAACCCTTAAACCAGACTGAGCCAACCGCTGTGAACTGAGACTTGGTTCAACTCGAAATGGGTCAAAGCCCAAAGCTTTTTTTAAACCTGAGGCCCACTAAAGCTCTTTAAACCTGAGGCCCACTAAAGTTTTTTAAATCTGAAGCCAACTAAAGCTTTTTAAACCCAAGGCCCACTAAAGCTTTCTAAACCCGAAGCCCATAACCAATTCAAAGCTCAAACCCCATTTTATTTCAAAGCACCCCAAGCCCATTTTATTTCAAAGCACACCAAGCCCATTTCTAAAAGCACCCCAAGCCCTTATTTTCAAACATTGATCTAGGCCCATTCAAAACTCTGACCCAACACATTTCAACTCCCCCCCCCCCCACGTGTCCAAGCCCACTCGAGCTCACCTTAGTTCACACATACCCTTGGGTTGCCTCGAATGAGTCAACCCTGCACCCACTCACCAGGTTCGAAAGAGTCACCTCATCCTTAAACCCCAACCAACCAGGAAAACCTAGCAAACCCGAAGCTCTCAAACAATCAAAGCACAATCAGTATTCAGATCTAAAGCAACCATAAAACACAAAAGCAAATCACAAGCACACACATCATTGATGATTTTCAAAATACAAAAAAAAAAAAAAAAAAAAAAAAAAAAAAAAAAAACACAAAAATATAGGAAGGATACTTAGTCGTCGTTTTGTCTTCAACAGTTCAATCAGTTGAAACTATCCCTTGGATACTAAACCTGACCCTACTCCTAGGAACACCCTCTAGTGTTCAAGTCACGAACTCTCGTCTCAAAGTCTCAAAAGGTTGCAGTGAGTTTGAAGGAGCTTGCGAGAGAGAAGACATAGAGTAAGATAAAGGAGGTTAGGGTTTCAGAGCTTAAAAATCATGGGGGTTTTGATGATTAGGATTTTCTGAGGTCAACAGAGAGATTTCAGAGGTCTAGGGTTTTTAGGAAGAAGCCTTTTGTGAGAGAAACAGATAATTGAGATCCAAGGAGAGCTCAGAGCAGAGAGATAGTTGTAGGGGTTAGGTTTTCTGGGAAAGGATTCCTTTGGGTGTGAGCTTCAGAATCAGGGAGCCATTTAGGGTTTAGATCTTTTGGGGCAAATATTAGAGAGTAAATTTTAGAGAAGGGGAGGGTTAAAGATAAACTAGGGTTTCTATAGGGTTTGAAGGTCAGAGAAGATTGAGGAGTAGAAACCAGAAATCCTAGGGTTTCGTTTGTAGAATTGCAGATGGAAAAACAAAAAGAAATTAAGAGAAGAGCATCAGAGAGAAATTGGGGAGAGAGCATTAGAAAGAAAAAGATGACAGGGAAATAAAGAAAAATCAGGAAAAGAGCATCGGAGAGAAATTGGGGAAAGAGCATTATAGAGAAAAAGAAGAGGGATCATTAGAGAGAAATTAGGGAAAGAGTATTAGAGAGCATTCGGGAGAGAGAGTGAGAGACATTGGAAAAGGGGAGCACAAAGCATTAGAGAGAGATCAGGGGGACAACAAAAGGCAATTAGGAGATTGTAAGGAGAAGTTGGAAGGTAGGAATTACCAGCAAGATAGAATCGGGAGAATTGAGGAGCAGTTCTCAGACCAACTGCAAAAAGTTGTAGTAACTACTTGGGAACCAAGAGCCAAAAGCAAGCTTAGGCTTACCCCCGCAGAGGAGAACACCAAAGGAGAGAAAGAGGTTAAAGGTAAAATTAAAGGTTCCTCCCCCCTATTTTTTATGATGTATATGCACTACGTATAGGAAATTATGAATGCAAGTGTCCATATCTAAGCTTCAAGTTCGCACTCGAACCTAAACCAAACCACTAAAGCTGAACCGAACAACTCCTAGAACCTGAGTTGAGAGTAGGAACCCGAACTTGGGATCGAGTCCCAGACCTAAACGAGAACCCCCAACCCGAACTCAAATTCAGTTTCCAATCACATTCAAGACCCAAAGCCCAACCCACTTTTTAAAACAAAGTCCACTTCCCATTTTTAAATCAGGTCTGGGTTCATTTGTTTAAAAAAAAAAAAAAAACCAAAGCCCAATTTTAAAAGGACTAACCCAATGTCCATTTGTAAAACAGCCCAACTCCACTCAATTTTAAAAAACTTCGAGCCCGTACGTATGTTTTTTTAAACACCGGCCCACATGGTTTTAAAATAATATGAGGCCCAACCTGTTTTTAAATCTCACCCATCAAACTCTCTCTTAAATCCAAGGCCCATTTGTAGTTTTCAAACCAGGCCCGGGCTCATTCTTTTTGAAAAAAAAAAAATCCACAGCCCAACATTCACTTAAAAAAATAGTCCATGCCCGTTTTTTTTTTTTTTTAAATAATACAAGCCCATTTTTGAAACCCAACCCATTTTTAAAACTAGACCCAAACCCAACACATGTCAACCACTACACGTGTCTAACCCTACTCGGGTTCACCCTGAGTCCACCCAGCCCACCCCCCCCCCCCCCCCCGGGGTTTGACTCTGGCAAGTCAACTCAACATCAACACACTGAGTTGAAACGAGTAAACTCATCTTCAACCCGAAACCCTAACCCTAACAGATCTGAACCCTAATCCTCAGCAACCCCTAAGATCCACTAGCATAACCAGCATTTGATATCCAAGCAACAGTAAAACATATACACCATCAAACGAACTGAACAAACAGGAAGCCGAATCTACTTATCTTTGGTAAAAAAAAATGCGTCCAGGTTTCCATTTGCACTCCAAATCCTTAGGTCCCCCAAATTGGTACATCCCTTGCGCATACTACAAATGGCCATAGCAAGGACCAAAAAAGCTGCACTTCATTAGTTCTGGGAGTCCAAAAACGAGGACTAAGAGAAGATGGATAAGTTTGAAAGATTAGGGTTCTAAGGAGAGGCAGACCCGAACTGAGTTTTTTCAAATAGATTAGAAAGAGAGCGGGGAGTTTGTCTTCTAGGGAGTGATAGAGAGAAAGAACCAGTTCTTCAGTTCAAATGAACATGAAATCGAAGAGTGATTTTCATATCAGAGAGAAGGTATTTTCGGAAGAATTAGGGTATTCAAGGGTTTTCGTTGGAAGAAAAAAAAGATTCAAAGATCAGGGTCTTTGGTTGTGACCATTAGAATAAGCAGGAAAGGTAGCAGAACATAGATGGTAGCGAGATTGCGGAGAGACTTAAAGTGAAGTAGAAAGGAAGACTGGAGATTAAGAGAGCCAGAGAGAGGAGAGCCTTAGAAAGGGTAACAGATGGTTTTTTCAGAGGTGATCGTTCGAAGAATAACATAGAGAATAGAGAGAAGGAGAAAAGAAAGAGTAGAAACTAGGGTTTCTGCTCGCAGGGCTGCAAAGAGGAAGAAGAGAGGAATGAGAGAAAAGAAAAGGGAGAGAGTGCTTCAAAAGGGATAGAGAATCAAAATGGGGGAAACAAAAATTTTTGGCTTAAGTATCTTTCACCTCGAGACCACAAGCGATTGACACGTGGTTTGCCCCCCTTCCACACGTTCAGAGGGCTACGCAGCCTTCTCTGAACCGCACGATCTGTGTTTTATGTCCACGCTTTAGATTAAGCCACGTCAGGGATCCGTGCACACCCTACTCCCCACCATTCAATTCGTGCTTCCTGGCAAAGGCTAAGATAATGCCATGTCATCGATCGTCGTCTGCATACGCCCATCCACCCAGCTACCAACATGTGGTTCATCTTACTCCACTCATACAGCATGTTACACAGCTGCCTCCCCCACCGCCCAATTTGTGTTTCTTCAGGATGGCCACGATGGTGACACATCAGCAATCCGGGGAGCATCGGATCCCCCAATAAGTGATCGACACGTGGCCTTTCAACGTCACGCTGACGTCAATGCCTGCCAGTTGAAGCAACTGAACATATGTGCTCATTGGTATGCTACGTGTCCTCGTCCAAAGAAGCCACATGGCCTGGCCTAGACCCAGACCAGCACCCATGAACCGTTGACACACACCTCTCTTTTGACTGGTTCCTTCGCGAACCAGTTTGTTTCACTAAGCCGATCTCGGACCGATTTTTATTATTTTGTTTTTATATTATATTAATTTGTTTATTTCTAAATTCATCAAAACATGGAAAAATTACAAAAAAATCAGAAAAATCAAGTAAAAATTCTAGAAATATTTTCGACTTGATCCTCATTATTTTCCTTAATTATTTTTTTGTATCATATTAGTTAATTGTTTAAAATTTTGGGAAAAATATAAAAATTACAAAAAAAAATTATAAAATTAAAGAAAAATTAGGAAAAATATTTTTGAGGTCAAGAAAATTTTTTTGCAAACTTTTCATCCTGAATGAGTTCAAAACCTTCCAAGATTTCTAAAATTATTATTTCATACTTAGAAAAATCCTATAAATTCCAAAAACACTGGGAGTGTATTTTTGTAACATATTTTCTCGATTTTCTTTCCCTATGATTTCAAAAGGGGGCATGGACTCTTCGGCGTATTGTATACCTTAGTTTTGAGGGAATATGTATATTATATAAATATTTGTGTGGTTTATTCATTTGCATGCGCATTTTGTAATTTTTCAAATGGAGTAAAATAAAAGGCTATTTAATTGAATTTTGGATAATCTTTAATTAATTAGGTACCGTTCGTAGAACGGGCATATAGGGGGTGCTAATACCTTCCCCACACGTAACCTAACTCCCGATCCCTACTTTGGTATACACAAACCGATTCTACTCTTAATTGGGTAGTAATCACGTGTTCTAAGCACACTCCAAAAGGTTAGTGGTGACTCCACCACATTCCATTTTTCATGAAAATATCAAAACACTTTTTATTTCGGCCACCCTAGGGCATTCTCACTCCTAGGGACGTCGCGACAGCTTGGCGATTCCACTAGGGACTTAAAGAATTGAGCCAATAATTTTGTCAATTATCCCAAATTAGAATTTGATTAGCCTTTTAATTACTCCTTCTTAATTTGTGAATATTATATATATACTGGTGAATAATTGTTGAACATGTTTGAGTATTTCCTTTGTGAATGTTGTGGTGAATACTTAGTTGCATATATATGTTTGAATACATTGTGAATATTTGTTTCCATAAGCATGTGAATATATTTGAATAATGGTGAATATTTGTTTCCATTTATGAAATAGCATGTGAATAAATGTGAGGTAGGGGGATTAGGCTAAACTGATGAGCTTACAAACTTCCATAGGCCTCATACTCGGGCTTCACCCTTTAGGAATAGAAAGGAGCATAACATAGTTAGCCCTCATGAGACATGGTCTTTGGGGGCGCGTGAACCACTCTGCTCAGCTTGAACTCTATCCAAACCCATGAGGCAAGGATAAGGGACATGTTGGAAACCTATTAGAAGCTTGACCTCACTTAGTAGGGGTAGAGCTTTCCACTAAACAAAGCCTGTAGTAAGACACCTACCTGGGGTAAAGACGGGATCGACATTCTTCTTTATGATATAATCATGTCTTGTGTTGTGATTGATTGATCAAATTGCATCATCCATTCATTTGCATGCATGATAGGCCCATCATTGTGTTTCCAAAATTCTAAGATAGCCCGAAGCTATTTCATGACAGGTCTAATGGCGATATGTAAAGAAGAAGAGATAATAGTCCAGTTGTATTTTGAAACCCAACAGAACCGTTATAGAGATAGTTTGAATTGCAGTTTAGAAAAGGTGTTGCCAGCCCAGGTTAAGCTGGATATCAGAACCAACACCCTAAAGGAGATAAAGATAATCAGGATTTGTTGGATAATTGAGAGACACTTGCGATTTTTAGAGTTGTATTGTCACATTGGCTTCCTACTACATGTAACAGTTAACCATGATGTAATAAATGTCCAGAGTTTTGGAACCCTCCCTATCATTGCTTCACTATGGAAAGGTTATACATGGCTCCTACCATAGAAGAGTATGTATCTTTGTTGAACCTGCCAAAGATTTACAAAGCCTATGTACCTAAACTTGCTACCTTATTCAAAAAGGAGCTAGACGAAAGTCACATGAGCATATTGGCCCTCGCTATCTATGGGCTGGGGGTTTTCCTAAAATAAATAGGGTTCATTGATCATGGAGTTGTTTCCTTTGTGGCCCAAGTCCAAAAAGGGTTCAACCCGATGTCGGGCATTTTAGAAGAAAAAATCTAATCTCTGGATTACTGTCGAACCAAAGGAAAGGGTCGTTTGAAGTGTTGTGTTCCATTGCTCTATGTATGGTTTATGAGTCACGTACCATGCAAGGAGAACCATTTTCATCATGTATACTTGAGACTCCATATTCTGTTGACAGACTTTGAGAAGGCTTCGTGGGAAGAACATCTGAGCAAAGAAGAATAGGCTGAAAGAATGCGCAATTAGGAAGCCAAAGGGTTCTCGTGGATGGCACCATAGATGGGGAATTCCGATATGATCTACTGATGTGGTAACTTCCCATGGGTCCCCTTACTAGGCCCATAGGGAGGAACCGAATATGCTCCTTGACAATCTAGGTATACTCCCAAGAGCGGGGGTGAATTGGGATTTTAAAATTTCTTTGCTTGCTTTGTATTGCAAATTCCTTAGTTGAATTTTAATTTCATCAATATTTACTTTTAGTAATTAATCAACTGTTACAATTACTGTTCTATTGGTAATCAATTTATATTCAACTCAAATTCAATTTTTAATATTGAAATCCAGCTAGTAAACTTCAAGAATCAAGTTAAGATAGTTTAGAAACAAACTTCAGCTTTTAAACTCAAACTCAAAATTTATTCTTTTACTTCAATCAATGAAATACAATTTTTAGATATTTGATTTTGTAAAAATTTTAGTTCAAATTACCTTTCAATTGTTTATTTTCAAAAATCGGACTTTTATTGAAAATATCAAACCAACCAACAATTTAGAGTATGCTGATTTCAAATAATGATCAAAACTAAGATTCCAGCAATTTCCAAAGTTCAGCAAGATATAAAAATCATACACGCATATAATATTCTTGTAGAAAATTAAAGAGAGTAAAGAGAAGAGCTAAGAACCAGATTTTTACAAGGTTCGGTCTGCAGCCTACGTCCTTGCCCCAAGCAACCACTGTGAGGATTCCAACTTTCTTACTTAGGCAAAGTTACAACCTCTCTCCTTCTCAGGTGGAGATCCCTCTCTAACAAGAATATCCCTTCTTGCTAGGAAACGATCCAACAACCCTGAATCGTCAAAAAGAAACAATACAAAGAAGCAAGCTTTGTGTCGTACAATAGGCACTCTCAGTTAGAGCAAATTTTTACAAGTTAAAGATCAAAATACTTCATCAAAATAACAATATAATGAATGAAGCTCAAGAAGATATCACCAAGGTTCTATCTTAGATTTGAAAATCTCAGTGAAAGAGTAAGAACCGTGAGCTTTTAATCAGCAAGAACTTTCAGCTAGTGTATTCATCAAGATAGCTTTGAATGTATAAGAATTAGATTGATTGCTACTTGTTGGTATTTTTAATCCTTAGGTTTAACCTATATTTATAGATAGAAAAAATGAATTTTCGTATTCACCAAGTTTCTTGCAGTGTTTCCCAAGTTTTCTCAAAGTTCACGGGTCAAGTAATCAATTTTGGAAACTTTCCCTCGCTATTTTAAATTTGAAAATAAGAAGGTCAGTCGACTATGATTCACAAGGTCAGACGCCTGATTCTTTATAATTCAGCAAATTTTCAAACACGGAATAGGGTCAGTCACCTAGGCCTATGAGGTTAGTCGCCTAATTCTATTATGTCTACTCAATTTTTTTCAGCATAAAAATGTTTGTCAACTAATCGAATCTAGTCAATCGTCTAATCTTACAACTTTCCAAAAAATTTAATTTTCAACACTTTAATCTTTAATCTTTGAAAACTTAAATGAAACTTTAAAATTTTTTTCGGGGTTTTTCAAAAAAAATCTCTAATTCGATAACGGTTCCTAAGAGCTTCAAACATTTATATCGAAATTTGCAGAGTACTTACATGAGACTTCTTAAGACTATAACTTTATAAACACTAAATCTTCATGCTTTTTCTTCCATTCTTTGACTCTATCTTGACTTCTTTCTTCAATAAACTTTAGCTTTATCAGATCTTCTATCTTTGTGTCCAAGCTTTTAATGAACTTTATCAAAAACTTGATATCTTGAACTTTTTATAAAAAAAAACACTTGAATCCTGAAACATCACTTAACCAAATATGTTAAGTTCCCTTGATTTTTTATCATCAAAATAAGATTCTTAAGTCTTGTTAGGCCAACAATCTCCCCTTTTTCATGATAACAAATAAGGAACAAAAATGAGTAAGCCTTAATAAAGCTCCCCCGATACAATAAGCATAGCCTTAATCAAAAATTGGAAAGTAAGTCATTTATTTATATGATTGCTCATTAGATTTAGTTTCAGTTCATCAAAATCAATTTAAGTTCATATTTCAAGATCATCAATGGTAAGTTCATATTTTTCAATTCATAGTATCAATAGTGTATGTTAGCAATGTATATCTCAGTTGTGCCATATAATTCAATCTCATATTCGTGCATGCTAATTTCAATTTAGTCTCAGAGCAAGTAATTTTAGTTTTGCTTCAATTTTGCTCAAAAAGTTTCCCCCTTTTGACATCATTCAAAAAGAGAAGAGTGACAATAAACACATACAATCGAAGACATGTTGTAAGCAAGGAGTCCAAAAACAACATAAGAGATACAAAGAAAATATATGAAATACAAATATTAACTAAAAAAAAAATAACTAAGCATCTGCAACTTTATCTTTATCATCGGTTCCTTCTCATCATCTTCAGTTTCTTCTTCATTTTCGCCTTCTTCATCTCCTGTTTCACTTATCTCCATTAGGTCCTTTCCTCGTGAAGAACCAGTTATATGTTGTTCAAAACAACTAAGTTGTTGATCCAGTGAAGAGTAGTTAACTTGAAGAGATGCAAAATTGTCCTGAAATGTGCTAAGTACATATCTCATTTATCAACTAAAATCAGTGAACTGTTGATGATAAGCAAGGAGCCATGAAGGTGCATCACCAGCTTGAGAAGCAAGTTGCGGAGCTAATTGCTGAACAGGTGGTTATGGATCAGGAATTTGTCTTTGTCTCCAACCCAATTTAAGAAACCAGCTTTGCTCATGTTTCTCATAACCCATTCGCTTAAGAGTGGTAGAGGTTAGAAGGTCATAATGGGTTCACCTAATGAACAAGTCTGTAAGAGAAGCAATGTTTAGATTGGCAATGATGAGATTCAGAATTCCTCCATATGGTAGAATTACTCTGCGGGCCTCTGTTCTAGAGATCATCCATTTTAGAATCAAGCTTGGTAAATCAAGCTTTTTTCCCTTTGAGTAAGCATCATATGACGAAACAATCTAAATATGAAATGTAGTCATGTGATCCTACTTGAGGCAAAATTTTGAATGTAATGATCTTCCGTAGGATCTGTGCTTGAAGGTTTAGTTGTTTGTATGATGGAGGATAACTAAAATAGACAAGTTTCTCAGTCATGATCAGTGGCAGAAATTCTGCAGGGGTGAAACCTCATGCCATAATCCAAGATTGTCCAAACGATGGACATTCAAATTCACCTTGTCAAATGTTAAAAGTCGTTGCCAAGGTCTATGGAGTAAGGGCAATTGCTTTTCCCATGACTTCGGTAGTGGCTACCATGTCTCCTTTAACCATATTTGCATAAAATATTTTAACTAGGTTTGGAAAGACACCCTTAGCTTGATAGGTTATGAATTTTTTCCATCCTAATGCTTTAAATGTAACGACCCAAAGAATAATAATATTTAAATAATAAAGAGGGAGGAAAATGGAAACAGTAACAGAAGGAGGCAGTCAACTTCGTCGACGACATTCCATTTTGGAGGTGAAAATTTCAAGAAATTTCCCAGGCCTCGTCAACGAACACAGGGGTTTCATCGACTAGTGTTCTTCAGGATCTCGTCAACAAAGTTCCGTCTCGTCGACGAGAGGATACCGAGAAAGTATTTTTGGGAAGTCTAAAATTCATCTACGAGGGTGCAAGTTCATCGACGAACTTTTTACAGGACTCGTCAATGAGGTGACATGGCTCGTCGATGAATCCCACAGTATAAATAGTGCTTAAACTCAGTTTTTATGTAAAAATTTCAGCGAAGACTCTCTCTCTCCTCTCTCTACGGTCCCTCTCCCATTTTTCTTCGATTTCAACCTCGTTGGTCACCGAATCAACAATCTGAGGCCACTATGACGCTTCTGGCGGAGTTCTCTTCAAGTCTATTGGGGTGAATCGTTGGTGGGATCGAGTCGAATTTCTTCCCAGTATCAGGCTAAGGCCTTTTAGTCAATTTTTTGCCTTTTGACGGTTGTAGGAAAGGATGTAGGCAAAGAAATAATGACGTTTCATTTTGGGATATTTGATTTTCAGGGTATTGAGTGGTGAACCCTGCAGATGTAGAACCCATCATAATAAGGTATTTTTAGCAGGAAACAGGTAGGGGAAAT
Source organism: Malania oleifera (assembly GCF_029873635.1). Classification (NCBI taxonomy): domain Eukaryota; kingdom Viridiplantae; phylum Streptophyta; class Magnoliopsida; order Santalales; family Ximeniaceae; genus Malania; species Malania oleifera. Next base: position 56,632,175 of record NC_080426.1, read on the forward strand.
ATGTTATGCTAGGCAGTTCTAGAATTATTTTTAGTATGAAATGTATATTTTTACCAGGTTATTATTTACAGCAGAACTTTATACAGTTTATCAAGTATGATTAATATGTTTTAAAATTACTGTGTGGCTTAAGAATATGAATATAGTACAAAAACATGTTTTACAGTATTTTTTAGAGATATGTTTTACAGAATATACAGATAATGAATATATTTTATAGCAATTACAGAAATACCATGATTATACAGTTTTACAGTACCATGACATACAGATTTATAATTAATTATAAAACACAATTGATATAGATACAATTTTCTACAGCGTCATGATGGTTGATAATGTTATTACAGAATCATGGTAAAACAGATAGTTGTATATAGAAATGTATTATATAGTATTAGATCATGTTGGACCATTACAGATTACAGAGCACGGTACCGTTGCTACATACAGTATATAGAGTGCAACCACCTATTCAGATAATATGTGGTATAAAGGTCGATCGTATAGAGCCCATGAGTGGACAGGCTCCCCATTAGATATGGGTTGAGGAGGGTTGATCAGACCGATGGAGTATAGTGGTTTATTCTTGGTTGGCTAGCCAAGGTAGATCCCGCCTTCGGGTCGCAGAACCCTATCATGAGGGGTTAAATCATGACATACAGTTATCCACTGAGAAGTTTTCAGTTATTACTATGTTTATACAGATTTACAGAGATAGAAAATATATATATATATATATATATATATATATATATTAGAAGTATTTTGAGTAGAAACCTAAAGTACAGAAATGTTAAGCAACACGGAAAAGGGTGATAATTTATATTCTCGGTATTATATTTACAGATTTAGTGATACATGATTATATAGTAATAGATTTTCATAGTATTGTAACTTATTTGCCACACACTAGCAATAGCATATTTCGTCTTACTGAGCGTTGGCTCATCCCATTACTTTAACATTTTTCAGGTGATCCAAGTAGGCAAGCAGACCAGGCTCGCAGATAGAGGGACCTCAGTATTGCCCTGACAATAGAGTGAGTATTTTTTGGAGTATTTTTGTATAGCCCTAGCCAATTGTGGGTATTTTTGGAAAACAGACATATTTTGGAAACATTTTAGCACTCTGGTATTGTATATAATTATATATGGTTGTGTTCATCTGATTTCCGCTTCTTGCTGCTTAAGTTGATGATTGGGTTTAACCCAATGTGGTATTAGAGCATTATAAATGTCACAGTATTTTAAAAAAAAAAACCCAAGTTAAATAGCAGGTTGTTACAATTTTGGTATCAGAGCCTAGGTTGCTAGGTTCTGACGACTTTAGAGTGCAGCGGAAGCAATACCAGAGTATAGGAAAGGATTTGAGGTTGTTCGGTTGTCTGGGTACAGGATTATGTGGTGGTTTCTGTGCTTTTCCTGGGGTGACTATTTTAGGAAAACTATAGTAAACTATTGTCGGGTCGTGAATCTAGGTGACAGAACTGGAGATTGAGTTAAGATCAGGGAAGGTAGTTAATTCTGAATTGGTATAGGATAGGTCTGCATAGGAAATAAGGTTCTTAAGTGTGTTTCTTGTTTCAGGATGGACTGGGGAAGCAGTGGCACGAATGCTAGGAAGGATAGTCCAGGACCTTCCAGCATAGGTAGAGGAGATATAGATGTTGTACTCCGTAGCGTCACTCAATAGGTGATGGCTGAGATGACCACGAGCTCTGGGGAGCGTGGCTGTTCGATCGAGCTATTTACGCGGATGAAGCCCCCATCCTTTGCTAGAGGAGATGACCCGATTGTAGCTGAGAATTGGGTCCAGGACATCGAAGAGACGTTGGTTGTGCTTCCTTGTTTGGATGAGCAGAAGGTAGTATTTGTAGCATTTAAACTAATAAGGGAGGCAAAGCGCTGGTGGAGGTCAACACAACTGATAGAGGAGAAAAGACCGGTTCCAGTGCCAGTGACTTGGGATCAATTCAAGGAGTTGTTCTTTTAGCAATATTTTCCTTCTATCGTTCGAAGCGTGAAGGTAGCAGACTTTCTGCATCTGGTACAGGGGCAAATGACCGTATCCCAGTACGCAGCTCGATTTATCGAGCACGTTTTGCTCCATATCTAGCACCTGATGATGAGAAAAAGGCAAGAAAGTTTGAGGAGGGACTGAAGCAGAATTTTTTTGAGCAGGTGATTGGCTTCAGAGCTCAAACATTTATGGAGGTTTTAAACAGAGCTACAATCATTGAGAGTGGTATACAGAGGGGTATAGCATCTTAGAGTCATAGGAAAAGGCCTATGCATCAGGGCTTTCAAGCTGGCTCTACTAGGGGTCCATGGAGAGGAGGTCGTGATAGGGGAGATCAAATGCAGATGACAGGACCTTGTGGGAATCAAGGTGCGCCGTATGTCCCGGTATGTCAAACGTGCAGGAGACATCATTTGGGGGAGTGCCGGGTAGGAAAAGATGTATGCTATCAATGTGGGAGACCTAGCTATATGGCATTGCATGCCCAGGACTGCCAAACTAGGTCCTAACTCCCAGGCCTTATCGGGGAGGATATCAAGCGCCTCGTGGAGGACAGCAGAGGAATGTGGCCCTGGCAAGGGTTTACGCGTTAATGCCGGGTGATGCTGAGACTTCCACGAATATGGTGACAGGTACTTTTACTATTTTATCACATTCTGTTATTGTTTTATTTGATTCAAGTGCTACTCATTCATTTGTCTCCGCATCCTACATTAAATTGTCTGGAGGTGAGACCCAATTATTAGATATGGAGTTGTCGGTAGCTACACTGTCAGGGTTAGTGATACGGTGTCAGAGTGTGCTTAGAGGTTATCCAATAGAAATTTAGGGGAGAGTGCTTCCAGCCGACCTGATTGTATTTGAAATGTGTGGGTTTGATGTAATACCAGGTATGGATTGGTTGGCTTCTAATCATGCCACCATTGATTGTCGTTAGAAAGAAGTAATTTTCAGACCCCCTGGTGAGCAAGAATTCAGGTTTGTTGGCTCTCATGTACGTGCTCCATCACAGCTAGTATTAGCAATGCAGGCGAGTGGATTATTCCTAAACTGACGTCAAGGGTTTGTGGCTTTTGTAAAAGAAGTGTCGGAGAATGAAGTGAAGCTTGACAGTACCCCAGTCATACGAGAATTTCCAGATGTTTTTCCAGAGGAGCCACTAGGGTTACCTCCCGAACGTGAGGTGAATTTTCCTATAGATTTACCTCTAGGGATGGAACCGATTTCTAAGGTTCCTTATCGTATGGCTCCAGCTGAGCTAGGAGAATTGAAGAATCAATTGCAAGACTTGCTGAATAGGGGATTTATACGACCCAGTGTAACGTCATGGGGAGCTCTAGTGTTTTTTGTAAAGAAGAAAGACAGGTCTCTGAGGATGTGTATTGATTATAGAGAAATAAACAAGGTTACTATTAAAAATAAATATCCTCTACCCCGTATTGAGGATTTGTTTTATCAGCTCCAAGGTACATGGGTATATTCCAAGATCGACCTCAGATCAGGTTATCATTAGGTGAGGGTAAAACAGAGGATGTTGCAAAGATAGCTTTCAGGACCAGGTATAGGCACTACAAATTCCTCGTTATGCCGTTTGGTTTGATGAATGCCCCAATTGTGTTTATGAATTTAATGAATAAAGTCTTTCACCAGTATCTAGACCAGTTTATGGTGGTTTTTATTGATGATATATTGGTGTACTCGAGGAATTTTAAGGATCATGAGATGTATTTGAGACGAATATTGTAGACTCTCGGGGAAGAGAAGCTCTATGCCAAGTTTAGCAAGTGTGAGTTTTGGCTTGAGAAGGTTGCATTTCTAGGCCACGTGATCTCAGGAGACGGTATATCAGTGGGTCCTAGCAAGATCGATGTGGTAGTGAATTGGGTCAGGCCGAAGAACATGCAGGAAGTTAAAAGTTTATTAGGACTGGCTGGTTATTACCATCAATTTGTTAAGGGGTTTTTGGATTTGTCAGAACCTCTCACGCATTTGACCAAGAAGAATGCCAGATTTGTGTGGGATGAAGAATGCGAGCAGAGTTTTCAGGAACTAAAGTAGCAGCTCGTCATTGCACCAGTACTGATTATTCCATTAGGAGGTGATAAGTATGTGATTTACAGTGATGCGTCTTTGAAAGGGCTTGGTTGTGTACTGATGCAACATGGTAGGGTTGTGGCATATGCGTCCAGACAATTGAAAGAATATGAAAAGAACTACCCTACTCATGATCTGGAATTAGCTGCGGTTGTACATGCACTGAAGATCTAGAGACATTACTTATATGGTGAGAGATGTGAAATATTTTCGGATCACAAAAGCCTAAAGTACATTTTCACACAAAAAGAGTTGAATAGAGAGCACGGTAATTTTGCTAGCGAGGTGTTAGTGAAACCACATGGTCTTATGGAGAGTATGGCGTGACAATCGATTGAGCTAGTGAGAAGGGTAGTTTTGCCACCTAGATTCCGGACTAGGAGTGGGCAGGCCAATCGTACTACAAACAGCCAGTTTCCTTGTTTTGATTTAACCAGGTAGGCCAGTCGCTATTAGGTTCAGATTTCGGGCCACACAACCTAATTATGGGGGGAAGCATGACGATGTGAATATCCTCAGGGCAGCCATGAGTTACATACTGAATGTGTATTTGTACTGGTGGACTCTTATGAGCTAGTTTGTGAAATGAAAATGAGAAATGAAGGAGTGTGAGTTTAATTGCATAAATAATTAGGGTGAAGCGAAACTCTCCGCCTGAGGGCTTACTTAGTAAGGTGAATGCCCTGATAAGTATCAGTTGTAGCTGCACCCGAGTTAATCGGGTGAGGTTACAAAAGATATCAGAGCAAAGGGGCGCTACATGTATGGGCGTGTAATCTCCCCTATCCTTGGGAACTTTTTCTGATAAATATTGGTTGTATATGTGTAAGTATAGAAATGGTAACATAGATTATGAAATTATATTTATTTTTTATAAGATTATGAGTACATATTGGTATATTTTCTCAGATGATGTAATAACTTAAATAAGTATATTATGACATAACTAAACTTATACTGCCACACAGTATGAATAATTTATTCCTTCTTAGTGAGAGGTGTCTCTCCCAAATATCTAAACATTTCATGAAACTATGACAGACCAGTGGATAGAGCTCCGAGATAGATGGGAGTTGGTACCCTGGTAGACGGAGTAAGTGTTTTGTGTTGGAGATATGTTTGTGTAATCCCCTAGGGTATGTTATGGATTTTTGGGATATGTATAGATGTATAGAACTCTGGTTATTTGTATTCTGGATGGTTTGTAAATATTGACTTCCACTATTAGGTTTGTTTGTATGAGATTGATTGTTTACCCAATACCCATTTCAAGTCGAGTTACATTAGAATGGTATCAGAGTTTTAGACACGATAGATGTTTGATTAATATTTATTATTTATTAGAGCCTGGGTTGCTAGGTTCTGCAAACTTTAGTGAACAACGGAATACAATACCAGAGTATAGGAATGGATTTTGCGGAGAATACGAGATGGGTAGATTGAAATATGAGTTAGCTATTGTAAGAGGAGGAGATTGGGAATTTAAGGTTCTATCTTGCAACCTGGAGGCAAGAAATTTGGTGATTATTTCTGTAGTTTTCCTCAGGTGATGATCTCAGGAAAGTCATAGTAAACTATCGCCAGTTTTTGTTTATGAGGGATAAGACTGAATCTTAAATTTGGAATAAGGATGTTAAGTGAATAAGGATGTTAATTCAATTGGTGGTAAAAGGATATTTTGTTTCTAAGGAGAGGGATTGGAACTTGAGATATTAATTGGTTGGGTAAGTCATAATTTCTGTGGATTTAGGGTTTGGTCCTTAAAATGGCTTAGGGCATATAAGAAGAAGGATAGATAAGGTTTTGAGACTGAGTAGTGTGTTAAGACTTACCTTGGAAATGTGGATGTTTAACCATTTTCTTAGTAAGAAATTTGTATCAGTTATGTTAAGGTATCAAAAATTTACGATTATTTTGGTTCTATTTTTAGGATGGACCCAGGGAATAACAACGCAAATATTGGAAGTAATGACAACGTGGGGGCTTCCAGCATAGGTGGCAGTGACTTTGAATAGGTGTTGTGTAGTGTAGACCAATTGGTCATGGCAGGGATTATATGGAACTATGGGGGACAGAACTGCCCACCAACTGACTCGAGCTGCACTGTCAAGAAATTTATCTACATGAATCCCCCGACTTTTATGAGGGGAACCGATCAGATCACTATGAAGGAATGGATCCAAGATATAGAAGATATATTGGCATGTCTCCACTATGCAGACGAGCAGAAAGTTATGTATGTTGTTTTTAAAATGATTGCGGAGGCTAAGCGTTGGTGGATGCAGGTAAAGCTACTTGAAGAACAAAGGCTGGAACCAACAACCCTGACATGGAACCATTTTAAGAAAATTTTCTATGATCGATACATTCACTCTTCTACCAGAAATGCCCAAGTGGAGGAGTTTATAAACCTGAACCAAAGGAAGAGATCTATGCCTCCTAAATTTCAGACAGGTACCAGTTAGGAGCCTTCGAGAAGACATGGTAGCAGTATAGGCCAGAGACAGGGGATGGGAGACTGAGTAGTACAAGACAGACTGATGCCCCCTCTCTGTGCTAGACGCTACAAGAGACAACCAGGAGAGTGTTGGGTCAGGGAGGTGATATATTACCAGTGCTATCAGCATGGCCACATGGCGAGAGATTATCGAGCACCTCCAGTAATTGCGCCTGCTCCTAGACCGTATAGAGGAGGTCACCAGGAACCCCAAGGCGGTCAGCAAAGGAATATTGCCCCAGCACATGTCGATGTTTTGACGCTAGGAGATGCTGAGGCGGCAGGAGATGTCGTGACAGTACTGTTTCAATACTATCATATAAAGCTACTGTCTTGTTTGATTCAGGGGTGACTCATTATTTTATTGCCCAGAAATTTGTTAAATTTTGTGGGATAGAAACTCAGCTGTTAGATATCAGTTTGTCAGTGTCTACACTAACTAGGTTTGTAGTGTTGTGTAGGAAGTTACTCGGGAACTGTCTAGTTTGTATTCAAGGGGATCTTTACCAGCTGACTTGGTGATTTTAGATATGCATGGGTTCGAGGTAATTCTAGGGATGGACTGGCTAGCTGCTAACTACGCCACTATGGACTATTATCAGAGAGAGGTGGTATTCAAACCCTCAGGAGGACAGAAGTACAGATTTGTGGGGTCATGTGTGTGCACCCCACCACAGATATTATCCACCACTCAGGCGAGGAGATTATTGCTGGAGGGTTGTCAAGGATATTTCGCCTGTGTGAAAGAAGTATCAGAAGGGGAGTTAAGGTTAGAGACTATCCCAGTAGTGAGGGATTTTCCTTATATATATCTCGAGGATTTTTCGAGACTACTTCCTGATTGTGAGGTAGAATTTGCTATTGATCTTGTTCCAGGGACAGCGCCGATTTCTAAAGTTTCGTACAGAATGGCACCGGTAGAATTAAAAAAAGTTAAAGGAATAGTTATAAGAATTATTAGATAAAGGGTCTATCAAGCCCAGCATGTCATCCTGGGGAGCACTAGTATTGTTTGTGAAAAAGAAAGATGGGTCGATGAGAATGTGCATCGACTACATATTTTCATATTTCCATAAGTCGGCCAAAATAGTGGGGACAGTTTAATCCTAAAATTAAGATGTCTATAAGAATGTAATATACTAAGTGGGCAACAAATGGACTCCTATGTTTTGTGGAAATTCTTTATTCCCTGGGAAGTGATGTTATCACCATAACCTGAAAACAAACATGAGAATAAGATGTCATGGACATCACATTGCCAAGTATTTCGAAGGATCCTGTGAACCAAATAACACCTAATAGAATCATCTTTAGCAACACACTTAGAAGAAAAAAAAATCATAATGATACTCGGAACTTCGGCAATCTGCTATCTAGAAGGAAAACTATACATGCTAGGCCCTAGAGCTTTATCTTTTTGCTCTATCTTGTGCAAATCCTACTTGGCAATGGGACACCAATTAAATTGCTTAGGCATCGGTTTAGTTGGGATTTTATTTGTATATAGCTTAATGTGAAATCTTCTATTATTTTCTGCAATTGATTGTGGCGTTTGAAGACATCTTTACAATCTAATCCTTCTACCATTAGCAACTCTCTAGCACAAATGAATATCACCCTTTCCTTCCTGGTCCATTTCTGTTAGAATTGGTGTATTCCCAAGAGGGGGGGTGAATTGGAATTTTAAAATTTATCACCTAGGTTGAACTGGATAAATAGCAATATATACACAACCTAGGGTATGCCTATTCAATTTCCAAATGCGTAGATAAATATAATGTGAAAATTAAGTCATACGCATCATTCACCCATAACATACATGTGCGGTAAATATAAAGTGCGGAAATAAAAATGAACACACGATATGTTATCGGGGTTCGGCCAACCGTGCCTATGTCCCCGCCTCAAGCTCGCAAGCTAGAGGATTCCACTAATAGCTCACTTAAGGGTGGAGCGGCACCGTTTACAACCAGGTCAAATTAACACAGGGTTGACCTCAACCTTAACCAGGTCAAATTAACACAGGGCTGACCTCAACCTTAACCAAGTCAATTAGCGGGGCTGACCTCAACCTACACGCCTTAACAGGACGACGCACCTAGCTTTCCTAACCGGGTCTAAGCCAATCCGAGACTATTCCAGGGCTAGTCTCCCTCTTCAGGCCCGTGCCTGGAAATACAATCAAAGTGTATTACAATGAACTGGTACAGTGATTGTGCTTTTAAGTAAAGCAGATATGTACCCAAATTCGCACAATAATATACACCACAAATATGAAATAATTTGTAAGCTCAATGTGGTCAATATGGTTCAACTCTCAAAGTATATTCTATCAGTGTAATGTGTACGTGAGAGTGTCGAACTAACAGTCTTTGTATCACAAGATATGTTCAATAAATAGGTTCACACAAAGATGTCAAGTCTTGTATATTTCGATCATTTAGATATTTCAAGCATGTAAGTATTAAACGATGTATATGCTTGATTTGCAAAAGACGTGTAATCTTTGTATTCAGCAAATGATATATGAGTGAAAGAATGTTGCAACAAAGATCACAATCACACATGCAAATATCTCTTCAAAGTATTTTGCAACATAAAAGTACAATAGATATTTGAAAGTGTTTTGAAAAGTTTTTGCAGACAAAAGCAAATACACTCTTCTCAAGATCTTGCAATGAAGGTGCAAGCTTAGAAGATCTAACAAGGTCTTCTTAGGAGATGCTTTATTAGCAAAAGCCTCCTAAGAATCCTAAGGTTTGGTTCTCAAGAAAATCAAACGAGTAACACAAGGAGAGCAAACATATTAAGCAAAACACTCAATCAACTTACAAAATATGTAGGCAATGCTAGAAGGCAAGTATGAGTGGTTTGAGTAATAAAATGAGTATTATAGGGTTTTGGTTTTTCAAAGAATTTTTCCCTAATCAAGGTGGCTAATGCCCCATAATCTTTGCAAATGAAGGCATATATATAGGCAAGGGAGAAAATATGACCGTTGGGGACCTATAGGGTATTATCAGAAAAGTTTAATGAAGTTTAGTGCATTTTAACCCTGTTTAGAAAAGTATTAACCACGGTAAAAATGGGAGCAACCCGAGAGGTCCGGTCGACCAAAGGTAGCTCGGTCGACCGGGACTCAAGTAGCTCGGTCGACCGAGGGCATTTTGAACTAAGGGGTCGGTCGACTGGGTAAGGGCGATTTTTGAAATCTCCGAGTTTCGGTCGACCGAGGCCTTTTTGAACTGCACGGCTCGGTCGACCTAGTTGTTGGGAATTCTCCCGAGGCGCTTCGGTCGACCGAGTTGTTGGAGTACAAAAAGTGGTCGGTCGACCGGGGGGTCAAATAGTTGACTCCCAGGTGGTTCGGTCGACCGAGGTCAAATGACCTGTAAGGGGTCAGTCGACCGGGACCAGGTCAAATAGTTGACCCGTACCGGTTTCGGTCGACCGGGCCAATTTGAACTGTTTGGCTCGGTCGACCGAAAGTGCACCAAGTGTGCATTTCGGTCCCGAATTGACCCAACTCAATCAATTTTAAGTGCCTAATAAACATATGTGCATTTTGTGTGTGTCCTAAGGCCACTTGGGGTCCAATTTTGAAGACACCGAAAAAGTCCGGTGTCGGTCGACCTTCGGTCGCCCGAAGGTACACTCTAAGGTCTTTCTATGGTTCGGTTTGAGCTTACAAAGTAAATCATTCATGTGATGTGTGTGAGCTTATTACAAACCGAAAAACCCTAATTACTATTACAGACAATTTCACTGGAAAATATTTCAATTAAGAGTTTATGAAACTGTCTTCAAGCCTTTCTTGCTTTGTGCACATCTTGATCTTGTCATTCTTGATTCCTGCACAAAAACTCAATTACCCATTAGATACAATGAGTATTTGTCATAATCAAAACCGGGCGTGACACGTAAGGTCAACAATCTCCCCCTTTTTTATGATGACAAATACGACAAGCAAAAATATAGGGTTAAGCCTAAGAAGGCTCAAAATATATGGTTAAGCCTAAGAAGGCTCCCCCTCACAATATGCATCAAATGTATTTAAATGAATAAGACCATTATTTTTGCCTTTCCATCTCCCCCTTTTGGCAACAGCAAAAAGGGCTATTTGAATTGAAAATCCTAGGCAATGGGTGACTAGTATACTTATACGTGATGGATTTTGGAAAGATATTGGAAAAATTTTGGCAGAGTGTCGTTTGTAAATTGGACTTTCCAAAAGATATCCTATATAAGTATGACCTGTTTGAGTTTAAATCTTCTAACAATTAATCTGCAACTACTCAAACAGTTTAGTATGGTCCAATTTTTAGCAAGTGAGATATTAAACATAAATTGGACAGTTTGTGCAATGAAGGTATAAAGTGTGTGCACAATCAATATAACTGGTGATTTCAAGATGTAGATGTCATAGCAACCATAATTAAGCCAGAAATATACAAAAACCTTTGAACAATGGGACATATCATAAAACCCGTGGAAGATTTGAGTTAAGGGCACAAGGCATATGATAGTAAAAATAAGGTTTGAGCATAAATGCAGTCTAACTGATTCACATGCATTTTCACATGTTTTCAATAAGCCAGTTATATAGCGCACCACCCTTAAGATATGACATAAAATTTTAATGCATGGAAAGAACAAGTCATGTAGACAAGTAAGCACACTAGTAAGACATATGATATATCCAATATGAGTTCAGTTCTTGCTTTTATAACTGGATATAGATATGCATATATATATATATATGTATATATATATATGTATATATATATTCCCCTTAAATATATGCAAAAAGAATTGGGGAAGTTGCTTGAAAAGAAGAGAACCTGTTCTGGTTTGTCAATTATGCGCATACTCATTTATAACCAGAAAAATCATAACCATAGTGATCCAAAAATTTATGATTTACATGCATGATCATATGGCAAATCAAGTAGCAGTGGCAATATGAACATATTTCATTCTATTTAAGCACAAGCCACACTTGATTTAAAGTACACCCAATCCCAGTGTATTTTGTGAGCAAGACAAGATGAATATTTGTTTCAGATGCTCCCCCTAAATGTATGCAAATTATGAAACAAATACTTCACATGTATGTATATACATTTGGCACACACAAGTAATGTTTCAATTATTTGGGCAAATGTCTATAGAAAATTCGGCAGCATGCCGACTGTAAATAGGATATTTCCCAAATATTACCTGCACAAAAACGATCTCAAACAACCAGTATTATAAAAGCAAGGCACACGAGAACCTATCATCTACCAGTAGGCAAATCTCAACAAATGCATCCGCCATGCAGTAGGCATTCTATACTTACTCATACATTTCAATACCATGCACAATTAATCACAAGAGCATGCAAGTCAAGATACTGCAGACGCATATATATATATATATATATATATATATATCATAAATGACCAAAGTAGTATATCAATAATATCACATGAGTACAAGATAAAGCGAAAGAGCTGTTTTATTTAGTACAGATCAGATGATATAACATAACAACAAAAAGAATCAAGGCCACGCTATCTGATCTGTGGACAACTCTGGAGTCTAGATCTCCCCTCCATCATCTCCTCCATCTTCTCCTCCATCCTCTCCTCCATCACCACCATCGGCGGCATCAAAGTCAAAATCCATCGTCATCCGATCTCTCTCATCCTGCATCTCCTGAATGCGATCACTCAGCTCACTGAAGCCGGCTGTCATAGTCCGCTCCAAGTCTGTAAGGCGGCTATCAGTGGAGATAGCCAATTTGGTAGGAAAATGATACTTTACCCTGATTTAAAAGTGTAAACATGCGCATTAGTATGGCATTGAAAAGGAATTGGATGACTAGAATTCCAAGGAATGTTTAGAAGCTCATATAATTTTTACTCAAACGAATTACAAAGTTATGATGAGATTTTTGAAGTTCCTTTTATACATTTGATTTGACAAGCAAATGATTACACATCCTTGTCTGAGATGTCCCAGTAGGTATGTTCCTTGATGTGTATGAGTCATTATTGCAAGTTCTCTGTTTAAATATGAGGCTAACCATTGGTGGTTATCTATTTATCATACACCTTGTTGATTGTTTTCAAAAGAAAGTAGTACTTAGAGATCCAAATGGAGGGATGGTTTCCTTCCAACTGACAAGCTCTCATATTGATATCTTGAGAGCTTGTGAAAGGATAGAATTTGGACACATGTCTGAGGTTGTAACAATAATGAAAGAAATATACAAGTTAACGAATCTCAAACTTCTTTACCCATAAGTGATGAATTTTTAGATATTCTTCCCATATGATTTATCGAGGCTACCTCCAAGAGAAGATTGAATTTAATATTGATTTGGTGTTAAGAACGGAGCTTATGTCAACTATTTCATATAGAATGACATTAAGTGAACTAAAGCAACCTAGGGTGCAACTAGAAGATTTTCTCGACAAGGGATTTGTTCTACCTAGTATATCATCATAGGTTGTATTCACTAAGAAACATAATGGGACCGTGAGGCTATGCATTAATTATTGGAAGTTGAATCACGTTACATTAAGAATTGGTATCAACTTCCAGGGATTGGTGGATTATTTGATTAATTGGTAAAATCTCAAAATTTTTGAAGGTTGATTTACAATTAAATTATCACTAATTAAAATTTGGGAATTACACATCCCAAAGACAGAATTGAGTACAAAGTAAGATCAATATAAGTTTCTGGTGTTACCAATGCACCTTGCATTTTCATAGATATAATGAATCAAGTTATTCAACCATACTTGGATTAGTTCATTATAACTTTTATGGATGATTTTTAGGGTATTCAAAGACTCAAGAAGAGTATGAACAATAATTGTGATTAATTTTACAAACATTATGAGAGTATCAGTTATATGCTAAACAGAAAATGTGGGTTCTCAACAACTAATAAAAAAAATATGGGTCATGTCATAATCAAAGGATAGTTATCTATTGAATCTTCTGAGGTTATCCTAGCGTTAGATCTATGGAACACTGGAGATGAAAATTGAAGTCGTTGAGTGTTGGTGCTGAAGTAAGGTGTATTAGGACAGGATGTATAATCCATCGATTTATATTAGTTACCAGTTTCAAAAGAGTTGTTTAAAAGATTAACTCAAAACTTGTTAGGTTAACGATGAATTTTACTTGGGGTGGTATTCAAAAAATTTCGAGGATGAAATTTTGTTTTAAGAATGAGAGAATGTAGTAACTTGGAAAAAAAATTTTAATAAATTAAGATTTATTATTAATTAATTAAACATTATTAAATTGAATAAATTAAATTAAGTAATATGATGATTATATATATATATGTAAATAAAAATAATACTATATATATATATATATATAAGTAAAAGATATGTAAAAAGAAGAAGAATCAAATCATTCTGAAAGTTCAGGATGATTTGAATTAAAACAGAAGCCTGCCTCTCTCTCTCTCTCTCTCTCTCTCTCTCTCTCTCTCTCTCTCTCTCTCTCTCTCTCTCTCTCTCTCTCCTCACACCTTCTCTTTCTTTCTCCTCATTTTTTCGGTGAATACTAAGTCAATTAAAGAACAGAAAATACCACTGGATTTCATTCTCCACCACTGACATTTTAGCCGAAGTGGATTTGTCGTAGGAGCATTGTAGGTACCACTCCTGGGATAAGGTAAACTCTCACTCTCTCCTCAATTTTTCCTTAAATCTTTAGCCAAATTAGCGATCAGACACCACCACAAGATCCTAACTTTGATCCTCATCATTTTAATCAGAGCATATTTTGAATTTGGGTTTCCTAGGCACCACTCCAAGGCAAGGGTGAGAATAGTGGAATTATATCCGTTAATTATTTTTAAAGTTTAATTAGCTATTGAGAGTGCGTGGGCCTAAGAAATATTAAAATTATTATTATTCTGGGAAATTGAATTGATTGATCTGGGAAAAATGGGAATTTTAGGGTTTTGAGTTTCGAACGCCGCGAGCGTGGGATTAAGTATAGTAGACCTCTCAATAAGCCAGGTAAGGGAAATAAATTATAATAGTTATTTTTGGAAATTACTGGTTGAATAAATATGTGAAAAATAGAATATAATATTTATCTTGAGATTATTATGATACAAATATCAAATAAAATTGTGTGACATATGATTTATATTGGAAATGTGTTTGAAATTGGGTTATGTGATTTGCACTGAGAATAAAGAGACTATGATATACATGTTGAAATGTTTTATGTAGAAATGAAGATAATGAAAACTAATTATTTTTTATATACTGAATGGTGATGATACAAGATTTGAAATTTGGGAAATAATGAAAAGTGGAATACCAAATTGTTTTATTGAGAACTATAAATTGTGATATACTAGTGTGTATTTTATTGTAAAATGATGGAATAGGATATATATATATATATATATATATATATATATATATATGTATGTATAGAAATGTTGTCTATGATAAACGAGAAAATAAGAAATATTGATATGCTTTATTGAGAAATGTTGAAATACATGAAATGAGATATATACTATAATGAGATGGAATGTGTACTGATACAATGGGAAGGAAACAGAAAATGGTGAGAATATTTCTGAAGTGATGAAATGTACCAACATACTAAAATGTGAATATTGAAATTTTAATATTGGAATATGAATACTAAAATGTGAATACTGAAATGCGAATACTGAAATGTAGAAATGAGAACCCTGATGGACTGGAGTTGTATAAAGAGCACGATACTATTGCTAGTGAGGTGTTAGTGCAACCACACCGTCTCGTGGAGAGCGTGGCATGGTAGTCAATTAAGCCAGTGAGAAGGGTAGTTTTGCTACCTGACATCGCGACCAGGGGTGGGTAGGCCAATCGTACTATAGACAAACAGATTCCTTGTTTTGATCTAACCGAGTAGGCCAACCGCGATTAGGCCCAACTTTTGGGCCACACAACCCAGTCATGGTGTAATGACCTGCTATTTATTCAACATTTTTTTTTAATATAATAAATGTCATTTGTCTAAATACTAATGATAACATCTCAGGCCCAAAGAGCGCTGAGGAAACTCTGTCTGTCATATATAACTAAGCAGCGGTACATAAAACTGGGAACTGCTAAATACAATAAAATATACCAGAAAACTATACTGCTCTGCAATATATTTACAATATAAAATACCCAGTGACATCACTGCAATCTGAAGACTATCCCAAAAATACTGTTATCTCAAAAATATCGACCCTTCCCACAAGGGTAGCTTAAGTCAATCTCTACTCGCGAGCCTGATCTGCTTGTTTAGCTGGATCTCCTAAAAAATGGTAAGTCATTGGGATAAGACAACGCTCAGTAAGTGGAAATATGTTATTACTAGTATGTGGTGGCTGAGTTAAATAGTTAAAATATTGAAATAATACTATAATCTGAGAAAACTGAAAAACTATACAGAATATATCTATCTATCATGTAATCTTTAAAATATGACTATGTATCTGAGTTTACTATCTGAAGGTACTGCTAGTATAATAATATAAATTGCTGTTGTATGATATATCTGTATATAAGAACTTCTGCTATACCCTGGGATCTGCATATCATGATATATCCCCTCATGATAGTGTTGTGCGGCTTGTAGGCTGGACTTACTCTGGTCAGCCCTCCAGATAAGTCAATCTCTATCATCTGCCAATCTGTAATGATCTATGTAGATCCTGGCCCACTGCAATCACTCTGGGCTATCTCAAACCTTTGTCATCGTCTAACCGGCTACCTCAACCTAGCATATTGGGGAGATTGCAAATCTCTCCTAGCATGGTTAGATGGAATCCACATGCTATCTGAGTCATGTGGTTGCACGTGTCTGAAACTAGCAACGGTACCATGCTCTGCAATAATTGTATCTGTCTGTAATTTCCACAGGGATCTGATATCGTGTAATACTGTATACATATATATAAATATGTACCCATCTTGCTGCTTTTAACGTGATTTCAAAAACAACCATAACACTATGTTTCTGAGCTATATTATCTGAGATATCTGACTGAAATATATATATTTTCTATCTGTATCATCTGTGCTTTCTTTCTGAACTATCTGTAATATCTGTATAAAATATCTGTATATAATATATGAATATTCTGTATATAGTATCTGTGTGCTCTGTATATAATATTCGTATACTCTATATATAATATCTATATGCTTTGTATATAATATCTGTATACTCTGTATATCTGCTGTAGCATCTTGATGCTATCACTGTATAATCTGCCTAAATAAACTGTCTAAGTGTTATGGTTTAGAAATCATGTTTTTCTCTAAAAATACTGTAAGTCTCATTCATTTCTAATATTCTGAAACATCTAAATATCTATATATCTGAAATACTGTAAAATCTATATATGTAGGGTACTGTAATAAACTCTTGCCACACATTTGAATAATGTAGCCTCATGCTCAATTTCTGTAATTTCTACTATAAGATAATATTCATAATTCTATGGAAAATAATCTGATATACGTGCTTGAAACACTCATTTATAATATTCTATATACATATTAAAAATTACTAGCATAGCATATTTCCCCTACCTTAACTCTGAAAAGCCCATATTAAATTCTGGCCCTATACCCACAAGGTTCCTTACTCAACATCCTGAAAGCAATATCCCCCAGAACAAAATATTAGTATTTTCTTACCTATAACATTTTTAATAACAACAAGGCATAATCTAAATAAAATACCTTACCCTGAATTTGGGATGAATTTCAAATCAACTTTCCCCACGATCTGCTCCGGTAGACTTGCAGAGAACTTCATCGGGAGCGTCGTAGTGGCCTCGGATCTTCAATCCGACGAGAAATAGGGCCAAGATCGAAGAGAGAAAGGGAGGGATTCGTAGGAGAGAGAGAGAGAGAGAGAGAGAAGGGCTTCTGCACTGAAATTTGATTAAAAATCCGAGTTTCAGCTATTTATAGGGTTGGATTCATCGACGAGACACGTCACCTCGTCGACGAGTCCTGTAGAAAGTTTGTCGATGAGCCTGCACCCTCGTCAATGAGTTTCAGTCTGCTTTAAACCCTCTCTCGGTATCTTCTCGTCGGTGAGGCGAGGCTTCGTCAACGAGGTCCCCTTATGCGCTCGTCGACGAATTCCCTGTGTTCGTTGACGAGGCCCTGTGTAAGAATCCTAGGTTGTTACACATGGGGGGAAGCATGACGATATTAATATCCTCAGGGCAGCCATGAGTTACAGACAGAATGTGTATTTGTAGTGGTGGACACTCATGAGCTAGTTTGTGAAATGAAAATGAGAAATGAAAGAGTGTGAGTTTAATTGCATAAATAATTAGGGAGAAGTAAAACTCTCCACCTAAGGGCTTACTGAGTAAGGTGAGTGCCCTGATAAGTATCGGTTATAACTGCACCCGAGTTAATTGGGTAAGGTTACAAACGATATCAGAGCAGAGGTGCGCTATATGTATGGGCACGTAATCTCCCCTATCCTCATAAACTTTTGCTGATAAATATTGGTTGTATATGTGCAAGTATAAGAAATGGTAACATAACGTATGAAATTATATTTATTATCTATATGATTATAGTACATATCGATATATTTTCTCAAATGATGTAATCACTTAAATAAGTATATTATGATATAACTAGCCTCATACTGTCACACACTGTGAATAATTTATTCTGTCTTACTGAGAGGTGTCTCGCCCAAATATCTAAACATTTCAGGAAACTGTGACAAACTAGTAGATAGAGCTCCGAGATAGAAGGGAGTTGGTACCCTGGTAAACGGAGTAAGTGTTCTTTGTTGGGGATATGTTTGTGTAATCCCCTAGGGTGCGTTATGGATTTTCGGGATGTGTATGGATGTATAGAACTCTGGTTATTTGTATTCTGGATGGTTTGTAAATATTGACTTCCACTATTAGGTTTGTTTTTTTGAGATAGACTATTTACCCAGTACCCATTTCAGGTCGGGTTATGTTAGAATGGTATCAGAGTTTTTGACATAGCAGATGTTTGATCAATATTTATTATTTATTGGAGAAGAAAATGAAAAAAAAATGGTATGAAGATCGGGGCGTCACATCGAAATTCAGTCGTCATATAAAAACCCACCTCTTAGTCGTCATATAAAACCCAGCTCTCAGCCGTCATGTCAAAACCCAATATTTTACACGAGCAATTCCAATATTTTTCACAAACAATTCCAATATTTTTCACAACTAGTGTAAATCACCATCCTATGATATATTTTCATGACCAAACTCAGGTTTGGTTATATAATAAACCATATAGATCGTTCTCATGCCACACGATTTTAGTATTTGAATATAGTCCAATAAACAACCAAGGAATACCTCGTAGTATATTTAGTTTATAAGGTAAAACCAAAATTTTCACCATTCAATTTATTCAAAATACCGTATAATATTCCCCATATTTGTAAAGTCCATTTTTGAACGGTTATATTTTGGAATAACAAATGAAATCATTACTATATATACATATAATGCAGTTTAATTGGTTCAATTTCGATAAAAGTCTGACTTAACTTAATCCCCTTACCTAATCTTGAAAAAGAAACTAATTTTGTTCGGAAAATGAAAAACCCTAGCTTTTTAATCCCACCACTGAAACAAACCGGCAAGCCTAGAGAGGAGGGAGAGATGATCAAGGAGTGAGCATGAGACCTGGGTGAGCCTACGAGAGAGAGAGAGAGAGAGAGAGAGAGAGAGAGAGAGAGAGAGTCACGAGAGAGTGAGAGTAAAGAGAGAGTGTCAAGCCCCGAACCTCGAAATGAGACCCATGGGTGAAAATGTAATCTAACCTGTCCCTGTATCCGATAAAACATCCAAAGATACAATACAAAGGATAAGGGTCCGACCCCTTGGGGTTCCCAGGCACCCTAAACACATCCAAACACAATTATATAAGTAGCGGAAAAAGGTCATTCTATAAATACACATACAGTACCATACCAGAGTCTATACAAGAGCAGAAACAGGCTCTATCAAAATGTACAAACGGGTGCCCAATACATCTTAAAATGACAACCCACCAAAATACAGTCCTAGCACTTACCCAAGCACTAACCACAGTACACTGGCCACTATGCTCCCTTTACCAGGACGCTAGTTCCAATTACTCGAAGGACCTGTAAAAATGTACGTACAGCAGGGGTGAGACACCTCTTAGTAAGGAAAAATACAGGTTATATGGGTGTGTGGCATTTGAGTGTTATCATGATACAACATACACGCAGTTAAATGCAATCCAGTACTAGTTTACACAGTGCATACATGCACACATACACATACACATGATCAACAATCCCAGTGTCGTCACACCCATCAACCCGAAGCCAGCCCGCGACATACGGTGTTGGCCCGTAGCCAACCCGTGAACACGGCGCCACCAGCACATGGCTAGTCCTCGAATCCCATGGCATCGTACCGGCACTAACTAGTGGATCCACACCCTTTGGCCTGATCTTCCGAAATAGGCTCTTGCCCTCGGATATAGAGTCGGACACTCTCAGTACCTGGAACAATTTCGAAACCGCGTTCCTACTAGCATTTCAACAAATCACACACACATGCATGCTTATATAACCAAAAAAACCACACCCATTTGGTAATCTAAATCATGGTTTTCCAAACAAATACAGTTTAAACAAGTCAAGGCACGGCCATCCCAATAACACTGTATAAATCAACATATACCCTTAGTTTTCAACAAAACCAGGGATGCAACCCGTCGCCCCCTTTTTCCCAAAACTGTAATAATGAAAAACTCATAGTTTTCTCTGTTAGATCCCCCCAAATGAGTAGTCAAAAACACACACAGGACCGTAAACCACAATTCCATCGAGTTTGATTTCAAAAATAACCAATATAAACACAGTTCCCCTTACCTTTTCCCCGAATAGCCAATCCCAAACTCTAAGGTCCCTGAACAGCGAACCGAGTTCCAAAACCTTCAAATCACAGTACCGAATATACTCACAATACAGTTTCCTACAAAACTACCAGATCAAAATTGAAAATCAAGCCTTACCTCGATTTTACCCCAAAACCCAAAAATCTCCAAAACGAGATTCCAATCCGTAGAACTTGTAGAGAATCCTTCTATGATCCTCGTGGTAACTTCAGATTCACGATTCTAGCAACGATCGGCAAAGAAATCTAGAGAGAGAGAGAGAGTAGGGAGAGTTCTAGAGAGAAAGAGAGGGAGATAGAATTTGAGTTTCTTAATGAGGATGTAAAGAAAAATGATATTTATAGCCCTTTGACCCGGGCAAACTCGTCGACGAAATGGTGCCCTCGTCGACGAGGCTCTATAGTCCTCTCGTCGACGAGACAAGGAATTCATCGAAGAATCCTAATATTCCCGTTTTCTGAAACTCCTCGGCTTCTCCTCGTCAACAAGTCTCTGAATTTCGTCAACGAGAAGGACAAAGACTTCATCGACGAGGCCTGCCCTTTTACCCAAAATGCCCCTCTCTTTAAATATTTAAACCCATTTATTCACGATTCAGGTTCTTACAAAGAGAGTGCCAAAAAGTAACTTTAGAGAGAGAGGAAATGTGAGTTATGAAAAATATAACTTACTTAGCCCTTAAGTAAGCCAGCCCGCAGGAAAACCGTTGACAATTTTTTTGAGCTTTACAAAACCGTCACAGTTTTTCCTGAGCTCAGTGAAACTATCGACGGTTTGGGTCCTGCAAAACCAATTTCTTCTTTTTCTTTTCTTTGTCCTAATATCTCTCTTATTTTATTTAATTTCTTTTCTTTTTCAGGTTTAGGTTCCTACAGGATGAGTCACCTTGTCCTCGAACCCTAACAACCAGGAAAACCTAGCAAACAAGAAACTCTCAAACAATCAAAGGACAACCAGTATTTAGATCTAAAGCAACCAGAAAACACAAAAGCAAATCACAAGAACACACATCACTGATGATAGGAAGGATACTTAGCTCGTGGTTTTGTCTTCAATAGTTCAATTAGTTGAAACCATCCCTTGGATACTATAACTGACCTTGCTCCCAGGAACACCCTTTGGTGTTCAAGTCACGAACTCCAGTCTCACAGTTTTAGAGGGTTGCAGTGAGTTTGAAGGAGCTTGCGAGAGAGAAGACATAGAGTGAATAGGGGAGGTTAGGGTTTTAGAGCTTTAAGATCGTGGGGGTTTTGATGATTAGGATTTTATGAGGTTGACAAAGAGATTTCAGAGGTCTAGGGTTTTTAGGAAGAAGATTTTTGTGAGAGAAACAGACAAGGGAGATCCAATGAGAGCTTAGAATAGAGAGATAGTTGCAGGGTTCTAGGTTTTTTTCGAAAGGATTGCTTCGGGTGTGAACTTCAAAATCGGGGAGTTAGTTAGGGTTTAGATCTTTCAAGGAAAAGATTAGAGAGTATGTTTCAAAGAAGGGATGGGTTAAAGATGAACTAGGGCTTTTGTAGGGTTTGAAGGTCATAGGAGATTGAAGAGTAGGAACCATAAACCCTAGGGTTTCATTCACAGAGTTGCAAAAGGGGAAACAGAGAAAAATCAGGAGAAGAGCATCAGAGAGAAATTGGGGAGAAAGCTTTAAAGAGAAAAAGAAGAGGGGGAAATAGAGAGAAATCAGGAGAAAAGCATCAGAGAAAAATTGGGGAGAGAGCATTAGAAAGAAAAAAGAAGAGCTAGCATTGGAGAGAAATTGGGGAAAGAATATTAGAGAGCATTCGAAAGAGAGTAAGAGAAATTAGATAAGGCGAGTACAGAGCACTAAAGAGAGATCAGGGGGACCACAGAAAGTAATTAAGAGATTGTGAGGAGAAGTTGGAAGGTAGAGGCACTGCGAGGAATTACCAGCAAGATAGAATAGGCAGAATTGAGGAGCAGTTTTCAGACCAACTGCAAAAAGCCGTAGTAACTAGTTGGGAACCAAGAGCCAAAAGCAAGCTCGGACTTACCCTAAGAAGGAGAAGACCGTAGGAGAAAGAGAGAGAGAGAGAGAGAGAGAGAGAGAGAGAGAGATGAGAGATAGAGAGAGAGAGAGATGAGAGAGACCGGTTAAAGGTAAAATTAAAGGTCCCCCCCCCCCCAGGTTTTCCATGATTTATATGCACTGTGTATAGGAAATTATGAATGCAGGTGTCCATGTCTAAGCTTCAGGTTCACACTCAAACTTGAACCAAATCATTGAAGTTGAACCAAACAACTCCCAAAACCTGAGTTGAGAGCAACAACCCAAACCTGAACTCGGGTTCAAGTCCCTAACCCAAACGAAAACCCCCAACCCGAACTCGAATTTGGTTTCCAATCACATTCAAGACCCAAAGCCCAGCCCACTTTTTAAAACAAAGCCAACTTCCTATTTTTAAATCAAGCCTAGGTTCATTTGTTTTAAAAAAAAAAAACCAAAGCCCAATTTTAAAAAGACTAACTCAAGGCCCATTTGTAAAACAACCAAGGTCCATTTAGTTTTAAAAACTTTGGGCCCGCACTCACATTTTTTAAAACCCGACCCACATGGTTTTAAAATAATCTAAGGCCCAACTCATTTTTAAACCTCACCCATCAAACTCTCTCTTAAACCCAAGGCCCACTTTCAGTGTTCAAACTGGGCCCAGGCTCATTCTTATAAAAAAAACAAAAAAAAAACAAAACAAAAAAACCCAAAGCCCAACATTCGCTTAAAAAAATAGCCCAGACCCGTTTTTTTTTAAAAAAAAAAAAAAAAACCTAATCCAAGCCCATTTTTGAAACCCAATCCATTTTTAAACTAGGCCCAAATCCAACACGTGTCTAACCCTACTCGGGCTCACCCTGAGTCCACCCAGCCCCCACGGTTTGACTCTAGCAAGTTAACTCAACATCAACTCACCGGGTTGAGACAGAACTAAGAGAAGATAGATAAGTATGAAAGATTAGGGTTCTAGTGAGAGGCAAACCCAAACTGAGTTTGTTCGAATAGATTAGAAAGAGAGCATGGAGTTCGTGTTTGAGGGAGTGACAAAAAGAAAGAGCCAGTGCTTCGGTTCAAATGAACATGAAATCAAAGAGTGATTTTCATATCAAGGAGAAGGTATTTTAGGAAGAATTAGGGTTTTCAAGGGTTTGCGTTCGAAGAAAGAGAGGATTCAGATATGAGGGTCTCTGGCTGTGACCATTAGAATAAGAAGGAAAGGGAGAAGAACAGAGATGGCAGGGCGATTGCGGAGGGAATTAGAGTGAAGTAGAAGGGAAGACCGGAGATCGAGAGAACCAAAGAGAGGAGAGCCTCAAATATGGTAAAATGTGGGTTTTCAGAGGTGATCGTTTGAATAATAACATAGAGGATAGAAAGAAGGAGAAGAGAAAGAGCAAAAACTAGGGTTTCTGCTCGCAGGGCTACAGAGAGGAAGAAGAGAGGAGGAGAGAAGAGAGGAGGGAGAGAGTGCTTTAAGAGGGAGAGAGAATGAAAATGGGGGAAACAAAAATATTTGGCTTAAGTATCTTTCACCTCGAGACCACAAGCGATTGACACGTGGTTCCACACGTTCAAAGGGCTATGCGGCCTTTTGTCCATGCTCCAGATTAAGCCACGTCAGGGATCCGTGCACACTCTACTCCCCACTGTTTGATCCATGCTTCCTAGTAAGGGTTGATATAACACCACGTCATCGATCGTCATCCGCGTATGCCCATCCACTCAGCTACCAACACGTGGTTCATCTCACTCCACTTATGCAACATGTTACGCGGCTGCCTCCACCATTGCCCGATTTGTGTTTCTTCAGGACAGTCGCAATGGTAAAACATTAACAGCCTAAGACGCATCGGATCCCCTAATAAGTGGTCGATGCGTGGCCTCTCAATTTCATGCTGATGTCAGTGCTGGCTAGTGGAAGAAGCCGAACATGTGTGCTCGTTGGTATGCTACGTGTCCTCGTCTGAAAGAGCCACGTGGACTAGCCTGGACCCGGACCAGCCCCCGTGAATTGTTAACCCCCCCCCCCCCTACTTTGATCGATTCCTCCACGAGCTAGTTTGTCTCACTAAACTAGTCCTAGACTGGTTTTTATTATTTTGTTTTTGTATTATATTAAATTTTTTATTTCTAAATTCATCAAAACATGGAAAAATAACAAAAAAAATCAAAATAATCAAAGAAAAATTCTAAAAATATTTTCTACTTGCTCGTAATTATTTTGCTTAATTATGTTTTTGTATCATATTAGTTAATTGTTTAAAATTTCATGAAAAATATAAATAAAAAATAAAAAATTAGAGAAAAATTAGGAAAAATATTTTTGAGGTTGAGAAAATTTTTTTGCAAACTTTTCATCCTAAAAGAGTTCAAAACCTCCCAAGATTTTTAAAAATACTATTTCTTACTTAGAAAAAACCTATAAATTCCAAAAAATCTAGGAGTGTATTTTTGTGACATATTTTCGCAATATTTCTTTCCCTACGATTTCAAAAGGGGGCATAGGCTCTTCAGAGTATTGTATGTCTTAGTTTTGAGGGAATCTGTATATTATGTAAATATTTGCGTGGTTTATTCATTTGTATGTGCAACTTGTAATTTTTCAAATGGAGTAAAATAAAAGGCTATTTAATTGAATTTGGAATAATCTTCAATTAATTAGGTACCATTCGTAGAATGGGCATGTAGGGGGTGCTAATACCTTCCCCTCACATAACCAAACTCCCAATCCCTACGTTGGTGTACGCACACCGTTTCTACCTTAATTGGGTAGTAATCACATGCTCTTACCACACTCCAAAAGGTTAGTAGCAACTCCATCACATTCCATTTTTCATGAAAACTAAAACCATTTTTCATTCGCCCATCCTAGGGCACCCTCACTCCGCGGGAACGTCGTGACAAGGAAGAAACTAACTACAGTTTGTCTCAAACTGTCGATAGTTTTGTCGATGGTTTCAGGTTCAGAAGAAGCAATCGACGGCTCTGTAGAGTTACATCAACGGTTTGGTCTTATTTTCATCAATATTGACTCAAGATAAGTATTCCCTCTATGCTTGACCTACAAGAAAATTCCTTAAACATTGTTGATACAAAAAGTATTCATTTCCATAAGTAAAGATTTACCGAATTAGGATCAATTTGGTAAAGAAATTTGTCATTTGTAATATCTGATTCTTGCTCAAAAGTGTGAGTTTATTCTTAGGTACTTTCTCATTAGTGGCTAATCAAGAGAATAGATCTCCTATCACCGTTCAATAAGGCCTCATGTACTTCTGAATTCTCAATGCCAAATAGTAAGAACATACTTATCATAAGTATGAAACTTTTATGGAAAATGTCCACTTATGAATAATTTAGAATTTCGTACTAAATTTAAAAATAGCTCTTGGGCTATATACTCAATCTAATAAGCATCCCCTATCGAAAAATACATGAATTATCATTTGGGTGCTAAATAGAAAGCAATACCAAAGTAATTCTGAGAGAGGTTATATTAACATAAGGCTAATCTTCCTCTTATCTAAGATTGCTCAACAAAAGCATCTAGCGCTCAATAGAATGCTCAATATACATTTAATTATATTATGCTTACATAGACATATTCTAGAACTGCTAACTTGGCATATTATCAAAATCAACGTATTTTACATTTTAGCAGAAAATTTGTCCTCTGCAGTGGCAATAATGGAAGGCTCTCATTGCCAAGTGATGAACTGGCTTAGTTTTATCCTTAACTCACTTGAATCAAGAACAATGTTGCTTTGAGAATTAAATATGAAAGGACACCTTTTATATCATTATTCTCATTTGTGCCAACATTGAATCAATGAGGGGTTTATCTTATCTACATCTCAAATAAATATTGGGTTCCCTCTTAATACTCTACTTATTCATTATTAAGTTATTTATATAAGAGTTTCTGTCAAGATGGTTTGGTTTAGCACCAAACCGTCGATAGTTTCAAGTAAAACCATTGACGGAATTTAACCGAGAGGATTATTTTTGGGTTCTATCCCAAACCATTGACAGTTTCAGTCGAGAGGATGATTTCAAACTCACATAAACTCGTTTTTAATGAAGACCTAAACCTCTAGCTCTCAAATTTTCGTCTCCCCTTCGTCCAAAACACTCCCAAATCGTAAATATATCCTAGAAAACTTTCATTCCAATGGCTCCTAAGAACAAAAGAAGTGAGGGAAGATCCTCAAGAAGACAAGACAAGGCACCACTTCGGGATTCCACTCCTCCTTAATCTGATTAAAGAACGAGAAAATTTTCTGAGGAATGGGCGAGCAGATTTGTGTCTAAGGAAGCCTTCACCCGATTCAAAACCTATATATCCAAGAGGAATGTGGTAAGTAGAAAAATCATGCCCTTAATATTACTTGGGGATAATTTTTCAATGTTCATAGATAAATTTAAGGCTATAGGCTAGGAGTTCTTAATGACTTATGATGACCTGGTTTATCTTGAGTTGGTTAAAGAATTCTATTCAAACTTCGTACCTTCTACTCATAGGGAACCTGTGCATTCCATGGTTAGGGGTGAGATTATACATCTAGATTCCGACACTTTGAATGAAGTTATAAAGTGCGAAAGATACAACATAACAAGTCACCCTAGCAAAAATTGGCCAATATACAGGGATTGGTTTAAATCCCCATGAGGTGCTCAAACTTGTTGGAATCTTATACCAATTGTTGGAATCTCCCCCCTTTTTGATAATGACGCATCAAAGAAAAATGGGATAAGCCTGAAAAAGCTCCCCCTAAGAATATGCATAAATTAAATTTAAACAATATGGCACATGCATATTAACAAAAGAAGACAATTTAAAATATATGCATTCAGTTTTAGCAATAAGACACAGACACATACATGCATGCAGCTTAGATAATTACCCTATGTCCTTAAAAAATATTCCCCCTTTGAGTCAAACATTTTGCTCATAAAAGTTCTCCCCCTTTTGGCATCAGCAAAAAGAGCTAAGTATAGAAAAAAAAAATGGTTAGTTAAAACAAACTTAGCGAAAGAGAACTCCCCCTTTTTGAGAAAACATTCCCCCCTTTTTATCATTTAAGCGCAGAAAAAACCTCCCTCTTTATCATACATCATTTGGGCATATAAAATTTTTAAATTGTTTTAAAGATATAACATTTAAGCACATAAGAAAGAAATAAAATGTATTTTACGTAAAACCATTTCTTGCTAGATAAAATTATAAATATGTATGTATGTATGTATCTATCTATATATATTTATACATATATATATCTCCCTTATGATATTATCAAGAAGTACTGGGGGTGAAGCATTGCTGAAAGAAACTTTAAAATAAGTCACAAGCAAGCATCAATATTTTGGTTTATCATTTAAGCACACCCCAAAATATAACTAGAAAAGACAACCATATAGATCCTAAAAATTTATCAAAAATTTATCAATCACATGTAAGATCATATGGCAAATTCAAAGACTATGTGGCAAGTATTATATTTTTCACTTAAGGTATTCAATAAAAAACATAACAATCAAGCACGTGCCACAATACGTTTCAATGCACATCTAAGCCTAAGAATATAGGTGAGCACAAACAAGATAGAAAGTTTATTTCAAGAGCTCCCCCTATCAATTTGAAATCTAGCTTAGATGAAGTAAACTGATTATACTAGTTATAGATTTGTTTCATTATGCCTAGTAGTATAAGCACACATCTTAAATATTTTATCATAACTATACTGGATATTGATTGATTCTTGCAACCAGTATAATTATCCCTATAATTCACACATGCATCAAAAAAGTGATATTAAGGCATGATATGATGCTCATAAAGCAAGAACAGTCCATATCAAATCATGAAGCTTTAAGTGCTAGATATAATGTTAAAGGTTTTTCAGAAGAGCCTCAATATTTCAAAAGGAGAAATGATGCATATGAGTCTTTTATGCTCTCTCTCTCTCTCTCTCTCTCTCTCTATGACAGGAGCTCAGCTCCTTCTAAGTATGTGATAATTATGTAAGGATGAAGTTTAATTCTCGATTTGAGTTTTCGCTCATCTTTTCAAAAATATTTTATCATTAATTTTATCATAATCATCTTTAGCACAAGGTGTTATTTTGGAAAAATTCTTGTCAAAATTTCGGCAGCATGCCGTCTGTAAATCGGACATTTTCTTATAAACTTGTACCTGATAGGTGGTTGTTTTCAACAAAATATTCATATATATCATGCAACAACCTAAAATCCACTACCAACATGCAATTCACATCACTGCATCCACCATGCAGGAGGCATTCTAGAATAAGCATGCAATCAGGTAGCAATTATTAATTCATAAATAATCATCTATCTAGCAAAGAGTATAAACACTAAAGAGCAGTGGATAGATTTGAGTTCAGTGTAGTTCTTATGAAGACATATAGACATAAATGTTATAAGATGATAAGAGCATTTTAATTTATATGACCATGAAATGGAAATGTTCCCCCCTGAGTTATGCACTTATTCATTTTATGCCTTTTCTATTTTTCAAATTTTTTAGCCAAGTGTTTTAAGATTTTCAATTATTTAATTTTGGCAATGAATGCTTTAGGCTTATCGGACCAAAAAGTCACAATGTATATTCATTTAAGTGTGATAAGTCTGTTTCTGCCTCTTTATGATTTTTAATGCAAAGGAGACACGAGATCATAATGGCTTTGGAGCCTTACTGTTCGTGCATAGGTTTCTTGGTTATTTGTATTTCCATATATATTAAAACTTATAGCAATCATATTAGCCATTCAACTTCACTAAAAGGATATGAAGCTCTAAAGGATTTTATTAAAATTTGAGAGCTTATGAAAGAATTTGAATAAATACTCTTAAAGATTTAATCTCTATTGAGTTCGGAAGAGTATTTTAGAGAAGCAGAACATTATTTAAAATGTTTTTCGTGCTCGCAAATATGTCCTAACTAGTTATCCAAAGAGCATTTAGAAGTATATGATTAATTTTGAACAATGCTCTTTGGAGATTGGAAGGTATCCTTTTGATACGATCATAGATTAGAGCAAGGATACGAACCAATGAATAGATGAATTCTTTACGGAATGTGATCGTGGTTGGTAAAGAATTCCTGTGGACGTGATGAGCCAAAAATTAGAGATTTTAATGAATTAATCACATAGGTATTTTATTATAATTCGATGAACAATATGAATCCCTTCAAAGCTGCCTCTAATTTGGCTAAGAAGGATGTCTTATAATAAACACTTAATGGAATAGGAATTTATGATCATTTATGCTTATACCTAGAGTGATGACCGGATTTTGATTAATGAGATTAGGGTTAAAGATATACAAAGTAGGATGGATCCCTGAAGCTCATCTCTCTGCAATGGACAATAGTTGCTTAACTTAAGATATTTTATCTTTAAGCATAAGTTAAACATTTAGAATTATTTACCAAGCAAGAATGCCTTGTCCATTTGGAAGTGGATTTCATTCAAGTATGTTATAGCCAATGTTTTCATATTTTATCCAATCATTATGATATATATTCGTGTTAAGTTTAGATTGGATATTTTATTTGAGAATTTTGAAAAGTAAGGTGTAGTCCCAAGAGGGGGGTGAATTGGAATATAAAAATTTCTTTTAATTCCTTTTAAGAATCCTTAACCTTATTTTATTTCTTTGAACTAATTCTTCACTTGTTTGTTTAATTCTTTAATCACTCAAGAACTTAGTTCTTTTAATTCAATCAATC
Source organism: Malania oleifera (assembly GCF_029873635.1). NCBI lineage: Eukaryota > Viridiplantae > Streptophyta > Magnoliopsida > Santalales > Ximeniaceae > Malania > Malania oleifera. The sequence goes on from NC_080426.1 coordinate 56,662,537, forward strand.
AACACAACTATGTAAACAACCAAGCAACCAAACCAATCATTCAAGTAACCAAGCCAATCGACCACAATTGGAAAAACAAACAACCAAATGATTTTCCAAGCACAAGTTACCTGTAGCACGATTTAGATTGATGGAAGCTTGCAAGATTCAGTAGTCTTTGGAATATAAACACAATCCACTCAATATCAAGCTTTAAACCATTCAATCACAATATAACTTTTGTTGTCAACCCTGAGTATATAAATTTGATTCAAGCCCTGTAGTGAATGATAATTTGTGTTTATTGGCGTAAAGCCTTGTATTAATTAATTTGCTTAATATGATGTGTAATATAAAATCCAACACAATATTCACACTCTTTCCAATATTCAAAATCCAAATAAACTATCAGTTAATTTATTTTTGGGTGTTTAACCAAGTAACGTACTCCCAAATGGTTTCCGCAATCTCAGATCTAAATTAAACTTTAAGTTTACTTGATTTCCAAATATATGTAATATGTAATATATATGATGTCCAATTAAACCATCCACGCAATTTAAATATACTGAAAATAAAGAGTAAGGGATCGAGAGAGTGAGACCGGGATTTTTACAAGGTTCGGCTTATACCTAACCTACGTCCTCGCCTTTGGTAAACCACCAAAGGATTCACTAAACATGTTCCTTTAACAAGCAGAACAAACCTTTACAACACACCTTGGTTAAGGCTATAGTCCGCCTTCTCCAAACAATATACCCTCGTTCGATCACTCCTTCAAATAGGCTAGAGCCCGACTCTCTAAGCAATATCCCCTTGCTTAGCCAATGATCCAAACAATCCTTGGAACATCAAAGAACTACAAGAGACAAAAATAATCTGCGTACAAATATACTCTCACAAAGAGCAAGTTAATACAATTTCAGTGCTATATACTTCAATGTAAAAATATCAATGTGAAATAAAATGAAGCCCAAGTGTAGAATTCACCAATATCCTTCTTAGATAAGGATTAGTAGCGGGAATTTAGAGAAGGAAGGATCATCACTTCAGAATATATCAACAAAAGAGTTTTGCAATGAGTGAACAAGAGAACTTTGTAAAAACAAGAGTGCTTTTAGCTTCTTAAAAGGATTTTTCAATTTATGGTATATTTTGATTTGCAAAACCATGTATTTGTAGGCTTTTAAAAGGGGTTTCTTGTTGCCCAAGTTTACTTAGAGTATTTCCCAAGTTTTTAGAAAGTTTGGAGCCCAAGCAACTAATGTTTAAAAAGTAAATTTTTTGAAAAATATGCCTATTAACAGTGTTCAGACGTCTGAACTTTCGAGTTCAATTGTCTGAGGTGGTTCTGCCTCTTTAAAAAAATTTCAGCAAAATCTTCAAATGACTGAACTTAATCTTCAGTCAACTGAAGATATTTTTCATACGACTGAAGTTAAGGGTCAGACGACCGAAGTGGTGTCAAATGAAAGCTAAGAGAAAATCCTAAAACTTTCATGTTGAACACGTTTTAAAATAATGAGAGTTTGATGGAGAAAATTGTACCTCGATGCGAATGTATGAAAAATGACAGCAATTGGGAAATCCTCTTTTTAGTGTTTTTTATTCCAGAAATGATTCTAACCTTTTTGAAACAATTTTTAATCTTATAAAAAATATTTTCCAAGTATGTTAAAGGTATTTAGGTCTAAGAAGTTAGTTGAAGAGCTTCATAATATTTCAAACAATATTTAAACATTAAAGTACTTTCATAAAAACTTCTAAGACTTTTCACATTCTAGGTTTCTTGAGGCTTCATGCTTTGTCTTTCTTTAAGCTCTTTCTCTTTGCTTTTCTTTTGCTCTTTTGAATTCTAACTTTTCTTTGGCTTATCATCCATGTCCTCATTTTCTTCAAACTTTAAAGTATCATCTTTAAATCCATACTTTGACACTTTTAAGCTTCATTTGATCCCTGTGAGCACTTTGACCTTACTTTCTCATATATGAGCCCTGAGATAACATTACTCACACAAATAAGTTAAATTCCACTTATTTGTTAGCATCAAAACAAGATAACAAGATTTTAAGCCTCTTAAGGCCAACAATCTCTCCCTTTTTTATGATGACAAACAAGGAGCAAAAATTTGAGTAAGCCTTAAAAAGGCTCCCCCTTTCAATAAGTATCATATTGACAAACTTAACAATATCATGATCAATTTCAAAAACTCTTTTACTGTCATGCTCATATATCAAAATCACATTATTCAATATTAATATCAATCAACATCAAGTACTTCTCCTCCTTTAGATATATCATTTCAATAAGCTTCCAATTTTTAATATCATACTCAATTTTTGCTGCCTAAAACTTCTCCCCCTTTTGACATTGATCAAAAAGAGTAAGACTTTAAATACTAAGGCTATGAGCAACAATAAAAAATAGAGTTCTTTAAACTTTAGCATGCATGATAATTCATGATACCAATTATTTATTCCATGATTCCAATTTAATAATTAGGGAAGAAACATAATACAAGCAATAAGTCATAATACTCCCCCTGAATTTAATACATTCAGATTTGATACCAATTATGCTTTTAAGATTATTATTCATGCTTCATATATTGATTCATATCTTGTATGTTCTCATGAAAACACTCATCAAATACCAATATCATGTTAACATCATCAACATCATAACATGCTCATTAATTCAATTATGCTTATCATTCTTAAATATCAGTTTGTGATACCAATTGAACCTTTTAAATTGTGATACCAATTAAAATTTTGAAAATGTGATACCAAAAATACTTTATAGATACCAAAGCTAATATCACATCATGCATAGTTCATGGATATCAAAAATATCATTCATAGCTCATGGATTATAAGAGCAGCACAAGACATATTTATCCACTTGATTAATCTCATGCTCAAACTCCATACTTCATAATCATGCTCAAGTTTGCAATATAATGAGCCATACATTATTAATATGAGTCAAGTCATGATCATACTTGTAGTATATATAGATAATTAGCACAACATGTATTTCATTTTCATTTGCTTTGTCATATTGCTCAAGTTGTCTTCAACTATATCTCATTCTTAAAATGTTTTTTATCAAAATATTCATGTAATATGCTTGATTTTTTCTTTCATATGAATTTTTTTTCCAATTTTTAAAACTCTCTATTTTAAGTTTGTATGAATCATTCTATGATTTTGGCCAACAATGTTATTTAATTTTTTTTGTGTTTCAATAAACACTTTAAGATTTTCAAGGCTTTTATCTAGCTACCCATACCTTTTTGGGTCTGGTAGGTTTCACAAGGGATGTTTCTTTTACTCTCCATATTTGTTTAGTTTTCACACCCTTTCTTTTAAATGGACATTCAAACTTCATATGTCTCTTCTTCTTACATTGATAGCATATGGTGTTAGTGTAAGCATTACTAGATGTGGTAGCATAGTCTTTGGAGGCTTTCGAAAAATAACCCATGTAAAGATTCTTTTTCTTTTTATTTTCAACCCCATTAAATCCAATACCTTCTTTGTTTAAGGTCATCCTTTGTGATCCTATCATTTTGTCAAAGTTTGCCTTTCCTTTAGTGAAGTTATAAATGATCTTTTCTTTATCTTAAATTTTATTTTTGAGATCATTTATCTCTATATCTTTCTTGCCATCTACTTTCTTTAGTGATTTCTCTAATTCTAGAGATAGTTTTCTTATCTTATCCTCTAATTCAAAAATATATATATCTTTCTCATATATCGTAGAGGATAGGGAACGATGGTCTTCTATCATTTTTTCATTCTTGCATTCTAATTCTTTGATTTTCAAGTCTTTTTCCTTTCAACAAGATTTTTGGATTCTAACTCCTTTGTTATAGCTTCATTCTTACTTTCTATTTTCTTGAGTCTTGAATCCTTTTCTCTTTCAACAGTTTTAATTGCTTCTAACTCTTTCATCAATCCTTCATTCTTATTTTTCAATGAAGTATTTTGTTTAGTTACTTTGATTAGCATCTTATGGACTTTGAATAAATCATTTTGTAATTCATCATAAGATGGCATACACTCACCATCAGATTCATCACTATAAGAATTATTTAAAGATTTAGATGGGGAGCTTTCCTCATTGTCCCAAGCCATAAAATAGGTATAAGCAACCTCTTGGTCACTTGATTCATTTTCCGAACTACTTGTACTATCCCAAGTAGTGGCTTTCATGGTCTTTTTCTTTTTCTTCTTAGACTCTTTCTTAAGTAGAGGGCATTCCGGTTTTAAATGTCTAGCTTTGTTGCAATTATAGCATGTAGGAGTTTTACTTTTAGATTTCTTTTGCTGATTTCTTCTCCTTCTTTATCTGATTCGGTGTCTTGGTTTCTTCTTTTAAATTTATTTCTCCTTCTTAGTATCCTTGCTAGCATTTTAGATATGAAGGCTTCTTCATCTTCATCCATTTCACTACTTGAGTTTTCTTTTAAGGCTTTAAAGGCTATTGATTCTTGGGCTTTGGTTTTTCCATTCTTTTCATTTATAGTCATTTGGTATGTGAGGAGAGAACTTATAAGTACATCTAAGGAAATGGTTTTCAGATTTCTTCCTTCCGTTATGGCAGTGGCTTTTGGTTCCCATATAGTTGGTAGCCCTCTAAGAATTTTCCTTATCATCTCATAAGTAGTGTAGGTTTTTCCTAGTGCATTTAGGGAATTTATTAGGTGAGTGAACCTAGTAAACATATTAGTTATGGATTCATTCGGGTTCATCCTAAAGGCTTCATATTCACTTGTAAGCATATCGATCCTATTATCCTTAACATCTATAGTTCCTTCATATGTTACTTCTAATTTGTCCCATATCTCCCTAGCTAATTTGCAAGTCATTATTCTATTAAATTCATTGGCATCTAAAGCACAATATAGAGCATTCATGGCACTAGAATTTACATGCAACATCTTATAGTCTAAGTCTATCATATCGATTTTCTCCTTAGGGACTTGTTTTCCATCAACTATCTTAGTGGGAATTTGGTCACCTTCCATGACAACCTCCCAAGCTTCCCAATTCATAGTTTGAAGATATATTTGCATTCTCTTTTTCCAAAATGTATAGTTTTGTCAACAAAAGATTGGTAGCCTAGTTGAAGATTGTCCCTCTCCAAAGGGAGCTACGCCTATTGAGCCATTAGGATCTTTTTATAGCTACTAATAAACATATGCTATAACCTAACTCTGATGCCAATTGAAAATTAAGGTGTATTCCCAAGAGGGGGGTAAATTGGATTATAAAAAAAAATTTAATTCTTTTTAACAATCCTTAACCTTCTTTTATTTCTTTGAACTAATTCTTGACTTGTTTGTTTAATTCTTTATTCACTCAAGAACTTAGTTCTTTTAATTCAATCAATCAACACAGCTATGTAAACAACCAAGCAACCAAACCAATCATTCAAGTAACCAAGCCAATCATCCACAATTTGAAAAACAAACAACCAAATGATTTGCCAAGCACAAGTTACCTGCAGCACAATTTAGATTGATGGAAGCTCGCAAGATTCAGTACTTTTTGGAATATAAACACAATCCACTTAATATCAAGCTTTAAACCATTCAATCACAATATAGCTTTTGTTGTCAGCCCTAAGTATATAAATTTGATTCAAGCCCTGTAGTGAATGATAATTTGTGTCTGCTGATGTAAAGCCTTGTATTAATTGATTTGTTTAATATGATGTGTAATATAAAATCCAACACAATATTCACACTCTTCCCAATATTCAAAATCCAAATAAACTCTCAATTAATTTATTTTTGAGTGTTTAACCAAGTAACGTACTCCTATATGGTTTCCGCAAAGAATGGTTTAACCAACGTACTCCCTTTCGGTTTCCGCAATCCCAAATCTAAATTAAATTTTAAGTTTACTTGATTTCCAAATATACGTAATATATATGATGTCCAATTAAACCATCCACGCAATTTAAATATACTGAAAATAAAGAGTAAGGGATAGAGAGAGTGAGACTAGAATTTTTACGAGGTTCGGCTTATACCTAGCCTACGTCCTCACCTTTGGTAAACTACCAAAGGATTCACTAAACATGTTCCTTTAACAGGCAGAACAAACCTTTACAACGCTCCTTGGTTAAGGCTGCAGCCCGCCTTCTCCAAACGATGTATCCTCGTTCGGTCACTCCTTCAAATAGGCTAGAGTCCGCCTCTCCAAGCAATATCCCCTTGCTTAGCCAACGATCCAAACAATCCTTGGAATGTCAAAGAACTACAAGAAACAAGATATAATCCACGTACAAATATACTCTCACAAAGAGCAAGTTAGTACAATTTCAGCGCTATATACTTCAATATAGAAATATCAATATGAAATAGAATGAAGTCCAAGTGTAGAATTCACCAATATCCTTCTTGGATAAGGATTAGCAGTAGGAATTCAGAGAAGGAAGGATCATCACTTCAGAATATCTCAGTAAAAGAGTTTTGCAATGAGTAAACAAGAGAACTTTGTAAGAATAAGAGTGTTTTCAGCTTCTCAAATGGATTTTTCAATTCATGGTGTATTTTGATTTGCAAAACTATGTATTTATAAGCTTTTAAAAGGGTTTTCTTGTTGCCTAAGTTTACTTGGAGTATTTCCCAAATTTTTAGAAAGTTTGGAGCCCATGCAACTGATATTTAAAAAGTAAAATTTTTGAAAAATATGCGCATTAACAGTGTTCAGACGTCTAAACTTTCGAGTTCAGTCGTCTGAGGTGGTTCTGCCTCTTTGAAAAAATTTCAGCAAAATCTTCAAATGACTGAACTTAATCTTTAGTCAACTAAAGATATTCTTCAGATGACTAATGTTAAGGGTCGGGCCACCGAAGTGTCCAGTTTAGTCTTTTGATGTTCCGCCGTGAATAGTGTTCAGTTGGCTGACAGCTTCGACCCTACTTCAGTATTTTAGTCATACATTTTTTTATACAACTCCAAATTAGGTTTTCTTGGTGTCAAACGAAATCTAAGAGAAAATCCCTAAACTTTCATGTTGAATACTTTTTAAAATAATGAGTTTTTGATAGATAAAATTGCACCTCAATACGGATGTATGAAAAATGACAGCAATTGGGAAATCCTCTTTTTGGTGTTTTTCATTCCAAAAATGATTCTAACCTTTTTGAAACAATTTTTGACCTTATAAAAACATTTTCCAAGTATGTTAAAAGGTATTTAGGTCTAAGAAGTTAACTGAAGTGCTTCATAATATTTCAAACGATATTTAAACATTAAAGTACTTACATAAAGACTTCTAAGACTTTTCACATTCTTGGTTTCTTGAGAGTTCATGCTTTGTCTTTCTTTGAGCTCTTTCTCTTTGCTTTTCTTTTACTCTTTTGACATCTAAATTTTCTTTGGCTTATCTTCATGTCCTCATTTTCTTCAAACTTTAAAATATCATCTTTAAATCCATGCTTTGACTCTTTTAAATTTCATTTGATCATTGTGAGCACTTTGACCTTATTTTCTCATATATGAGCCCTGAGATAACATTACTCACACAAATATGTTAAATTCCACTTGTTTGTTAGCATCAAAACAAGATAACAAGACTTTAAACCTTGTAAGGCCAACAATTTCATATTGGCTAGATTTTCTAATGATCTTAGGATATAATGATATTATATAATGAATGCACATACTAAGATTTGACATTTTAAGCATAGACCACTTCCTAGCCTTTTGGTCATCACTACCCCTTAAAACTAAAAATTTAAGGAAGAATTTAAAATGAATATTTAATTCTTATTTGATCCCACTCTCCCTCTAGTCCTACGGGGTTTGCTTTCATGATTACCCACGCCATTTCCTTATCTATGCCTCTAGCACTTCTAGATTTATATTTATATCGGATGTTCCGTTTCCCTTTACAAAATAAGCAATTTTTGTATATGAGTGAAGGATGATGCTTATTTATTTTGTTTTTGTCAGATGAGACATGACTGTGGGTTTGATAAACAAAACATGAAGCCTTTTTGAAAATATTTTTCCTTTTAACTCCTAGGGGTTTATTTGAACTATACTTCCCATCTTTGGATTTGAAATTCATTTCAGAATTATCTTTAATCTTCTTTCTAAACAGATGATTTTCAATACTTTTGTAATCTTTTTTCTTTTCCAAGGTGGCATGATAATTTTTCAAATCTCTTAATTGTTTTGCCAATCTTTTATTTTTCATTTTTCAACACTATTTCCTACTTAGATAATCTAACTAGAAACTTATGAATTTTAAATGAAGCTTTTTCTAGTTCTCCATACGAGGGCATGCTTTTAACATTTAGTTCATCACATGATTCATCATAAGATATATCACAAATAATACATGAATCATTGCACGTGTCATCCACAGAAGTATCACTAGGGCAATCATATGATTCATTGCATGATATATTGCAATATTCAACATGAGAATCATCAAGGAAATCAGTGCACGGAGTAATAGATGAGGTAAGGCTAGATTCATATACCTCGTCATTTGTTAATGCACTAAGACTACACCTATCTTCTTTTTTATCATTCGAGCAAAGAGCTTTAGGAGAGGTGGTCTCTTCTTTCCTAGATACTCCATCCCTTCTATCTAACTCTTCCCAAATATCCTTTGCACTTGCACATGCCATAACCTCAATAAGAATATTAGAATCTAAAGCGCAATATAGTAAATCCATGGCATGTGAATTTACATGCATTAAACTATTATCATTTTCTACTAGTATACAAATTTCTTTATCAATCACCTGTCAGGCCCTCCAATCCATAGATTTTATAAAAATGCTCATTCAAATTTTCCAGTGGGTGTAGTTAACACCACAAAATAATGGAAGACTAATAGGTGACTGTCCCTCTCCAAATAGGGATACACCAATGTGAACCATCTCGATCTTTAGCAAAAACGTTTAAGTCAATGTCACGAGGCTCGGATACCAATTGTTGGAATTGGTGTATTCCCAAGAGGGGGGCGAATTGGGAATTTTAAAAATTTCTCCCTAAGTCAAATTAAATCAAAAGTAGTAAAACACAACCTAGGGTATGTCTAAACGAATACCAATTACCCAACACGTATTTAACTGAGCGAATAATCAGAGCAAGCATAGCAAGCTCAGTTTATCAATCATTCACAATAATAAAACAATAACATTCAAGTGTAGAAATTTATATTATAGAAATTAAGATTAGGCACAAGAAATGTTATTGGGGTTCGGCCAATACTGCCTACGTCCCCACCTTAAGCCGCAACTCAAGGATTCCACTAGTTGCTCACTTCATGGGTGGAGCAACACCGTTTACAATACCTTACAGGATGATGCACCTAGTTCTCCTAACCAGGTCTGAACCAATCTGGTGCTTTCCTAACTAGGTCTGAGCAAGTCCAAGACTATTCACAGGGCTAGTCTCCCTCTTCCAGCAACCCATCAGGAGTACAACAGATAATCAATAAAGTATTTTTCATACAACAAAGATGCTTCTAAACTAAGCAGATGTGTACAACAATAAGCACAATGCCCTCACGTATGATATGAATACAAGTTCAATGTGAGTATGGTGTTTTTTTCTCAATATAATCTTTGAGTAAAAAAAATGTGTATGATGAGTGCTCAAAGATTTTATGCCCAAACAAGATATTTCTCCAAAAATATTTTTCTCAATAAGGTTTTGGAGAATCTAGGGTTTATGGCTCAAAAATATTTTTGCAAGCACAAACAAATGAGCCTTTAAATCTTGCAATGGATGTGCAAGATTCACAAGCAAATAATATTAACTCCCAAAAATATTTATCAAATGTGTTGACCTTTTGAGTTCGATCCCTAGTTTTAATAATGACAAACCGCAAGTTTCTTATGTGTGTATCTAGTGTTTGAGCAAGCTTAATATGTTAGTGCACACATAAGGGAAAGGATAGTGGAAGCCAGAAGGCCTTAAAGCTCACATCCACTAACGTTTTTCATGGAAGACAGAAGAGCAAAGAAAAAGATATTTATTATGATTGTAAATGCATTTTTGTTTTTATATTTGGTCTATAATATAATACATCACATGCATGATATGGATGATAAGCTCAGGGTGGTCGTAGGCTGACCCTAGGGACCAACACTTTTCACAGAAACTTTTTTTAGGGTCAAAAAGTAGGGCTAAATCGAACTTTACAAAAACATAGGCCTAATTGGTTGGGCTTAATTTAAAAGCATAAGCCTTAGAATGACCATAGGAATCATCACTCATATAGCCTAGAATGCCTTACGTATAAGTACTCTGGGTTGATGAATCATTGAGACCAAAATAAGGCTTAAATTCACATCTTAAGTGGTCTCAGTTGACCGAACCTAAATCTACATAGAAGCTTTGGTCGACCGAACTGAAGTCAACATTTTGACTTTGGTTGGTCGACCATTTTCAAATGAATTGGGCATATATAGTCGGCTGAATTGACACGTGGGGAATTTCCAACACCCTGGTCGAACGAAATCTTAGTTCAAATTTGACCTAGTTGACCGAACCTCTGAATTTGGTCAACCGAACATGCTCTGATCGACCGAACCTCGAAGGGTTCAAAATCGCCTTAATCTGGTCACCCAAAACCTTAGTTCAAAAATGTCACAATCGACCAAATACAGTAATATGGTCGACCGAACCTATAATACGATCAACCAAACCTCTCGAGTTGGTCAGATTTTTACCACAGTTAAATAGGGTTATTTTTCATTAAACATGATTAAACATTTTTAAAAATACTCAAAGTGTCCCTAACGGTCATATTTTCATCCAAGTCTATATATACCCCCTCATTACTCATAATTAGCGAGCCGATTAGCCAAAAAACTCTTTCAAATTTTATACTCAACATATACTCTATTATTTATTTTGTTAAATATTTCAAGAGAGCTTTACTTTAAACATCCTTGGGCATTTGTTTTACAAATCTAAATCATTTTTTACTCTCATCCTATATATATTTTTTATATCTTATTTTGAGAGTATTAGTTTAGTTTCTCCCACATATTTCATTTGATAAATATTTTTAGGAGTTAATATAATTTGCTTGTGAATCTTGCACATCCATTGCAAGATTCAAAGGCTCATTGGCTTGTACTTGCGAAAATATTTTTGAGCCATAAACCCTAGATTCTACAGCACTTTATTTGAAGAAATATTTTTGGAGAAATTTCTTATTTGGCCATAAAATTTTTGAACACTCATCATACACATATTTATTCAAATATTATTTTTGTGAAAATCACATACTCATATTGAGCTTATTTGCATATCATACGTGAGTGTATTTATGTGCTCATTGTGTGCACATCTGCTTAGTATAGAAACATTATGGTTGTATGATAAAAATATTTGATTGTCTATTGTATACTCGACATATGGTCGAAAGAGGGAGACTAGCCCTATGAATAGTCCCGGATTGGTTAATACCCGGTTAAGAGAATTAAGTGCACCATCCTGGTAAGGAGTTGTATTAGGTGTCGCTCCACCCGTTAAGCAAGCCATAGTGGAATCCTCTTACTTATTAGCTTGAGGCAGGGACATAGGCAATATTGGCCGAACTTCGATTACATTTATCGTACCTGCTTTTAAATTCCGCAATTTAAATTTTAGCACTTGAATGTTTGTGTTTAATTGTTTGAATATTTGATTGGGTTTATGATTATATAGAAAGACCCTAGGTTTGGATTAAATATTGTTTATGGAATCTGAATTGACCTAAGAGAAAATTTTTAAATACCCAATTCACCCCCTCCCCCTCCCCCTCTTGGGAATACACCAATTCCAACAAAATGAAATGAGTGAGAGAAACTAAAATAATACTCTCAAAATAAGATATGAAAATGAATAATATATGAGAGTGAAAGATTTTTTATTTTTAAAACAAATTCCCAAAGAACGTTTAAAACAATGCTCTCTTGTAAGATATATGAAAGGAGTAATAAAAAGAGTAAAAGATTAAGGATAAAGTTTGAGAAAGTTTTTAGGCTAATCAAGTTGCTAATCTGGAGTTATGAGGGGGGGGGGATATATAGATATTGGGAAAAATATAACCATTGGGGACATAACGAGAATTTTGGGAATTGTTTAATTATGTTTAATAAAAGTTAACCCTATTTAACAGTGGTGAAAATCTCACCAACCTGAGAGGTTCGTTCAACCATATTAAGGGTTCGATTGACCACTTTAAGAGGTTCAGTCAACCATGGAGATTTTGAACTAAGAATATGGTCGACCATCTCCAGACGATTTTGAACCCCTTCGTGGGTTTGGTCAACCATGAGAGGTTCGGTTGGCTACTCAACTAGGTTTGGTCAATCGTGGCCAAAATGAACTATGAGTTCGGTTGACCAAGTTGGTGGGGTGTTAAACACGTGTTGGTTCAGTTGACCGTGGACAATACATTCATTGCACAATGATCGACCGTGCGAAATCAAAATATTGACTTTTGAACGGTTCGGTCGACTGAGGCATTTGTATGCCCATGGTTCGGTCGATCGAGCTTGGTTCGGTCAACTGAGGCATTTATACTGCCAAGGATTCGATCGACCAGGCTTTTAAATTAAGCCCAAAAAAACCAACATCGGTCGACTATTTTTGCCACAAATTTGAACCTAAATTATTTTTAAACCTTTTGTATGATTTTAGTCTTGTAGGAAAAGATTTTTTGTGAAGTGTGTTGATCCCTAGGGTATGTCTATGTTCGTTCTGAGCTATCCATTCACATCATGCATGCAATGCATTATATTATAGACCTAATTTAAAAACTAAAATGCATTTGTAATTGAAATTGAATGTCTTCAATCTTCTTGCTTATAAGTCTTCATGGAATGCCCCCGATTTATGTTCCACCTAGCTTCTATCTCTTCCTTATGTGTGCGCTAAAGTATTAAGCCTGCTCAAACACTAAATACACACATAAGATACTTGTGGTTTGTCATTATCAAAACCAAGGATCGGACTCAAAAAGTCAACAAAACTGGTAACAGGAACCCACATATACTAGAAGTAGTTAAACCGAAGGCCAAGGATCTTACTATAGAATTTTGTGTACTACATCATATGATTAGCTATAACGTCTCGCCAAGACACAATGGACATGATACGGTGACGCATAGAGATATCTTCGCCATGTACTGCATATGAAACAGTCACGGGATTGATATGCCCTCCAATGTTGTGCAAATTATGCAAGACAATCTACAAAAGTAGAACGGGTGCCTACCGTTTGGCCGAGTACTTACATGCATATTCTCCTATCATGATGTAAGATTCGCAGGTGCTAAGGCAGTATGTCCAAAATTTAATGATGAATATTCCAAGTATACCTTATGCCAGATGTATTTTGTCTAAGATGAGAGATCATTGATCTAGCTTAAGCAAGACCAGCCGGCATGAGCTCAAATTGATGAAGTAGAGGAAGCCATGGAAGAAGAAGACATCAGAACAAGACCATCTGGCCACACTAATGAGCATATAAGTGCACCTAAGGATAGGTTCACTAGAACAACGGGTTGACACACATTTATACCGCTTGGAATCTAGTCTCAATAGGTTGTTTGATCTTTTTAGGTCAGATACTTAGTATCTCTCTTTTTGTTAATGATCAAAGGGGGAGAAGTTATTTGGTGTTGTTATTTGGCGTGTTGTTATTGTGTGGTTATTATGTATGTGGGTAAGAAAAGTATGATTGATAGTGGTGTAGTAATATCAATCATAACGTGTTGCTTGGTTTTAGTATATCCAGAACAAATCTGTAATGTGTTGCTTACATAGTTATAAATGAAAACTCATATTTGTTGCATAAACTGGTCCTTAATGAAAGTTTAGTGTGTTTGTTGTTAAATGAATATTCTAATAATATATTGCATGTTATAGCTCCAATGGATATGAAATATCTAGTTGAATGTTTTTATTATGCCTTATATGCATATAGTAAGGGGGAGTAAAACTTCATCTTATTCAAAAAAAAATATGCATAAATTAAGGGGGAGCTTGAAATTATATCTTATAAGAACACCAATGGTTTTCCATCATCAAAAAGTGGGAGATTGTTAGCCTTAATGGCTACATAATCCTAATTGTTGTATTTTGATGATAACAACCCATTAATGGTTCTAAAGTTTAACTAATCTTTGCATATCAAGCTATGACAAGTACAAGTTCAAATGCAAAGATCAAATAAACAATCAACAGGTTCGACATCATCAAAAAGGGGGAGATTGTTAGCCTTAGTGGGTACATAATCATAATTGATATATTTTGATGATATCAACCATGTAGTAGTTCCAAGTTAACCTATCTTTGCATATCAAGTTAGTACAGGTACAAGTGGAAAATAAATGAAGATACTGGATCAAATGCAAAGACTGAGTGGACATTCAAGTGGGGAAGATCAAAGTAGATGCTCACTCAGAAGAACTTAAGCACATCCAATAAAGTCATAATGTAATAGGGAGTGTTTAAGGTAGAAACTGTTGCAACTCTAGCAGTATTGTTTCATGCAAGTTCATTGAGAAAGAGTTGAGCAAATGCATTGCATATTAGTTTATAAAGCATTTAGGATATCACCAAATCATAAGTTTTATACTTATGAGTTTTTCAAAGAACCAAACAAAGATTTTTAGGAAAATATCAAATACTGCCTATGTTTTAAAAAGGGACAAGTTCTAAATTATCTTAGTATTATAAACTTTTATATACTTGGTCCCGGTTGGGTTAAAACCATGATTAAGCTCCTAAATATCAATTTTGTGAAGAAACATGGCAAACCATTGACGGTTTCACGCAAAGCGTCAAATGGAATTTGGCTGGAATGAAACTGTCCATGGTTTGAGGGGAAACCATCAACAATTTTGGGGAATCCATCAACAGTTTGCATCGTGATTCAAAACCCAACAGCTATAAACGGCTAGTTTTCAAAGTACTAAATTATTTTGTAAGCCCAACTACCATAAAATGGCTAGTACTTCAATTTACCTATAAATACAAGGCTAGAGACTTGTTCTAGCATTGATTGAGGAATTTACATTTAGTAAATATCATTTCCAAGCACACTACATTTTAGTTCATCATCTTTGAGCTCCATATATCTCTTGCTCTCCAATCTAGTTGTGATTCATTACCTTGAGAGATTAGTGTGAGGTTCTCAATGTATCAAATATCAGCTCATTCAAAGAGCATTATTTTTGTAAATCATTTTCATCTTCAAGCTGTAAAAGGTTTATGGTGAACCAAGTCACAAAGGGTTCTTGGTGAACCTTGTTTGAAGGCTCTGTGTGAGTGTGAAGGGATTTTTTTCCCTTGTGTAAAGGCCTCTCAGTCCTTGAAGGAGATCATATAGTGGATTGAGAATCATTGAGTGTGTCTCAAGACGTGGACGTAGGCAAGGGGCTGAACCACGTTAATATTGTTTGTCGAGCTTCTCTTCCCTACTCTTTAATTTATGTCTTATGCATGATTTATATTCTATATATTGTGATATAATCATTTGTATCTTGCCAAGATTTTATATTTTGAAGAGAAAAGCAAAAATACACAAACGAGTATATTCACCCCCCCCCCCCCTTTAGACTCGAGTCTAGGGCCAACATCATCATATCATTGTTAGATAGCTACCAACAACCCATGTCACAACATCAAGGGCAACTGGTAGGCTCGCCAAGGCTTGGGTCCTTAACTATGAAAGACAAAATTTATAAACCTAACTACTCCCAAGTTTAGTAGAACAGTGACTAATTTGGGACTAGTGTGCAATTGTTAACCACTTCTAGCCAAATTTATTGCAAAGATTTTGAAAAGGTTTTTCTAACAACTACTTGAAATCAGTAAATCTATATTAACACTACTCCTAGAAAGCATATCTTAGAGTATAAATCGCGCCTAGACTGTCGTGTGTGCTAACTATGTCCGGTCAGCTATCCGTCTTAGGCCAAACACTAAGTCAACCATTCGATGGCATAAAGTAGCAAAGGTTCATCAATCGTCCGAAGCACGATAGGGAACTAGGTTATACTCTAACATGACAATCACGAGATCACCATACATGAATTGTAGCCGAATCCGTATAGGTGACTGAATCCCTAGTTCGGCAATCCTTTAACCTAGGGTATCATCACACTCAAAGATGTAAACTTGCATAGTATTGAAATGAAAGCAATAAAGAAAGCATGTAAAGGAAAGCAGTAAAATAAAGCATGTAAAGGAAAACATGTAAAAATCATTCAATTGCAACTCTAATTTCTATCGCTAATGATCGGGAATACAATCAAAAGACCATCTATCTACACAGCAGCACAAGAAACTCGCAGGTTATTACAGGCCTTCGAAGAATCCTTGCACGAACCAGTACATGGTTTTAAAATAAAAATAGTAAATTTTACTCTATGTGTCTCTCAATGGCTTCCTAGGCTTGTCACTAACCTAAGAGAGTCCAAAAAGGAACCCTAAGAACAAATACGAAGCTATTATTTATACCCAAAAGGGTTTGCAAGGTTTAAAATTCAAAATAGGAAACTTCTATAAGAATCTCAAGCATAAGATCGTCACTTTCGACCTAGTCGCACCCATAGGTTCCCTTGGTTGCGCCCTGGTCAAGGCTCCTAGGAATTATGGGATTCAAACTTCAGCCTTCTCAACCTAGTCACACCCTTAGGTCTTACTGGTCAAGATGATGGTTAAGACTTGTAGGATCTCGGTCTTCAATAAAGTTAAGGATATTGACTTGGTCGCCGTTCATGGTTTCCCTATTCGAGATGTTGGTCGAGACTCTCAGTATCTCTAGCTCAATCAGCTTCAGTATCTTGACCTGGTTGCCCCTAAGGGTCACTTAGTCGAACCTTGCAACAATTCACTTTCAATCTTGAACCTTGGAGTCTACAGCTTGTGACCTAGTCGCACCACATGGTCAAACCAGACTTCTTTCCTTTGATGCATTGAGGCTCTAGGGGTTTGGTTGAACATCTTATTTGAGTTTTGTGCTTCCCAAATATTCCCTTGACTTCTCGTATTGCTTAACTTCTCGATTTTATCCTATTTTTCCTAAAACACAAGTAAACCTTGCATAACTCCGAACTATGGTAACAAAGGGTATTTACAAGATAAATAAAGACAAAACAAAGGTAAATGGGAGCCTAAAATAGTGCATTTTAGGGACTCATCACAACCCCAAACTTACACTTTGCTAGTCCTCGAGGAAAGCAAATACTAAGAAAACTATAAAATCTTATCTACCTCCTCTTTCATGGGAAACACGATTGCATTTACCATATGCAACGAGGCTTTAAACCCCTAGGCGACCCTAGTGGACGAGTTGTAGTATCATGAGAGTTTCCAGGGCGATACCCAAAAATTCCAACCTTAGTGAATGTTAAATAAGATCACATACAACACAATCATGCCATTTCACATGCAGGAACATAACCTAATTACAAGCATGCTCTTTCATACATAACTCCACTATACAAACAACCCCAAAACAAATCACTCATGCAAGTGTCAACATTGTATAGCCATCAAGAAAAGCACAACTCACAGATCATATAAATTCAAGTATAACTAGGCAACATCACAAGGCATGTGTAAAGTGAATTATTCATCACACTCAGGTCACCCTTGGACACCTACATAATGGTCTTCTTGACTCAACCTCACTATTATACTCTCAAAAACACTCAAGAAGATAGGTTCACTCTCATATGTGAGGAAGAATGTCATGATCAAAAATCCCACATACTTTGAAGAACTAACACTAAAAATGGAGTGAACTAGTCTCACAAGAATGGGATCCAGCCTATTAATGAGGTGTCGGGTCCTTCAACTTAACGCCTTCTCACCTACTCACCACATCCAACTAAAACCACCCTAGATTGACTTATCCATAGACCAGGCAAGAATACTATTGACCTAACTAGGCTTTTCAATCCTTTTTTGATGATAACAAAACGAAGGATGCTTTAACATATCATATTAAGTTATGTGTTTTAGGTAAAAGAATTCTCAAGGTTGATAGGCTGAAGCTCAATGTTAATCTAGAGAAAGCTCCTCAGAATGCTGAAGGCAATGAATGACAAATGAAGAAGTTTAAGCGCAAGCAAACCCAGAGTCAAAAGTGAACCTCAAAAAGCTGAAGGAGGCTGAAGAATTTAAAAAGACCATAATTAGAAGAACTGTTGTAAGTACTTCAAAGCCAAATGCTAGTTAGATATGTGAAGCTCTCATAAGTCAAAAGAAACTAAGAAACACCTTGTTAAAAAAGCTTAAAATATGTTTTTTCTTTTTTTCATTTTGAAGCTCATTAGGCAAAGAGACTTAGAGACTTTAGTTTAAGTCTTGGAATACATTTTTCAAGGTTAAACAAGTTAATATTCCAAGATTAATTAAGCAAAGAAGAGTTTAATTCAACAATTTAATTAAATGAGGAAATTGTTCTTTGGAAAAATTTTGAATTTCAAAATTAGTTCAATAATTTAATTAAATGAGGAAATTGTTCTTTAGAAAAATTTTGAATTTCAAAGTTAATTCAATAATTTAATGCTACCTAATTAAATGAGGAAATTGTTCCTTGGAAAAATTTTGAATTTCAAAAATAATTCAATAATTTAATTAAATGAGGAAATTGTTCTTTGGAAGAATTTTAAATTTCAAAATTAATTCAATAATTTATTGCTACCTAATTAAATGAGAAAATTGTTTTTTGAAAAATTTTGAATTTCAAAATTATTTCAATAATTTAATGCTACCAAATTTAATGAGGACATTATTCTTTGAAAAAACCTATAAATACCTCTTTGGGTAGTAAAAAAAAAACATGATAGAGAATACACAAGAAAAGTGATCAAACAGTCAATACGCTGAAGTTCTTCATGCGCTGAAGTTCTCCTTGAGTTCCATTTGCTAACATCTTTTACGGGAGAGGAATTCTACAATTTTGGTAGATTGAAAATATCAAAGCTCGATTCCGAGTTGCAATTCCATTTCTCTTTTAAAAGAACCATTGGTGACTTTTCTAATTTGCTTTGGTTTTTTGAAGTACAATTTACATCTCAATTTGTACAACTTGCTCTAAATTTTGAGAGTATTTTTTGTATGCAGAATTTATATTATATTCTTGTAGATTGTGACGATTCCAAGTTTTCTGGATCGTTGGCAAGGCGAGGGATTATCGCTTAAAGAAGTGCTGCTCTAACCTTCTGAAGGAGTGTGTAAAGGTATTATTCCACCCGGTAAAGGAACAAGTTTAGTGAATCCTTTGGTGGTTTTTCCAAAGGCGAGGACGTAGGCTGTGTTGAAGCCGAACCTCGTAAAATCCTCTGTCTCACTCTCTCTTTCCCTTACTCTTTATTTTCAGCATATTTATATTGCGTGGATGGTTTAAATTTGAAATCATATACACTACGTATATTTGGAAATCAAACAAACTTAAAGTTTAATTTTGATTTGGGTTGCAGAAACTGAAAGGGAGTACGTTGGTTAAACCATACTTTGCGAAAACCATACGGGAGTACGTTACTTGGTTAAAACACCCAAAGAAAATTAACTAAGAGTTTACTTGAATTCTGAATTTTGGGAAGAGTGTGGATGTGTGGTTGTAAATCATATAAAAGAAGCAAATTTATTTTAACAAGCATATCATTCAACTACAGGGCTTGATTCATATTTATAAGGTATACATAAACAAAAAACCGTTCTAATTTCTTACTACTGTATATCTTAATTTTGGTTTGTTTGTTTGCTTTCAAATTGTGGTTGATTAGTTTGGATAGTGTGGTTGATTGAAAGGTTGTTTGGTGATTTAGTTCTTTAAGTGCTTGGGTTGTTGATTGTATAAAAGAAACCAAGTTATTGTGTGTTTGACAAATTAAACAAACAAGTAAAAGAATTGGTTAAACAATAAAAGAAGTTAAGTATTCTTAAAAGGAATTAAAAAGAAAGTTTTTAAATTCCCAATTCACCCCCCTCTTGGGAAGCTATCCTAATTTCAAATACATCATATGCATTGGACAGCTAAAGAAGCTTTATACAGGTAGGAACATGTGTTTTATGTTCCTAGCTTGACCCTTTTGTATTTGGAGCAAGTATTTTACGTATTTTTCATTTCTTTTTCTCTTCTACTCATTCTTTTTACATTTTTCTTTCATGGTCAACTAGGGCAATTCTCACAACTTTTGTTGTCTTCATGCTACCAAAAGGAAATTAAACTCAAAAAGAAGTCCATGAAATAGGTCTATCTCTAGGGGTGGCTCAATTCTCACGTCTTGAGTAGGCTACAAAACCTAGTTTTATATCTCCCCACTAGACATCACCGCTAGGCTAGCAAATGCAAAAACCGAGACTAGCATGCAAGGAATATGTAAAGAAGGAAAGTTGAGTTCTGTGAACTAATAATTTTACGTCAAAAACTCTAAAAAAAAATTGAAAGGCTCAACAAAACCTCACAAGGTGTCATAGTCGCCATGTGTGTTCTCTTACTGCTTTTAAGGAACCCTAAGTGCTATAAATCATGTGAAAGTGCGTCCTAGCCTTGTGCAGTACCATGTGAATACATGACTTTAAACAACAATATTAAAATGAATGAACCATTAGTCAACCCTCATAAAGTAGTAAAACAATACATCAACTATATCCTATGAAACTACGCACAAGTAACTCACTACTTCATTAGTGAGCATAACAACAGGTACAACCAACAAAAGCATGGTGGGATACAAGAAAAGAAAAGAAAAAGTGTGCCTAAGCACAGTACATAGGTAGATAGCGTAAAAGGAATCCTAAGGGCTAGTCCTAATCCGAATTAGAATCATAAACAGGATAAGGATTATCAAGAGCACTGCAAGGGGCAAATGAAGGAGTTACCACTGCAACAGCCACCACTTGTATCATTTCCACCATCAAATGGCGGGTTTATGGGATAAGAGAGGGGAGTGGCATGGTTGGCCGAATTGTACTGAACAGCACCAACTAGGCAGATGTGCCCCCCTGCTCTGTAGAAGCTAGCGCAGCAGCTCGCACCAGGGTTGACTGAATATCCTCAGGGGTCATCCTTGATACGCTTGTTACCCTCGAAGGTTGATCTTGCTCTCTTGAGGCCACTCACTCTCTTGAAGAAGACTTTTCCCTTGGTGGGTCTTGGTCCCTTTGTCGCTTGGTGGCTGATCGAGGCAAGTAAGCTTGCTTCGAGCCAGTTTAAGATCCTGAACATGTATGCATCTTCACAGGAAATCAACTAGGGGTGGCAAGAGAGAAAAGTGAAAAAAATGAAGAGACACGGGCGCAAAGAAACAACTAGCCAAAACCCTAATGCGCTATAATGAATCACCAGAGCTATGGCAAGTCACCGGAGGGATGCTAGAGGCTCGCCAGAGCTCTAAAGAGGTGAGGAAGGCTTGGGTGACTAGGTCGAGCTGAGGAGTGATGAGGGAGGGGTGAAGGGACTGAGAGAAATTGGTTTCGAGCTTCATAGGAAGAGGGTTTTAAACATGACTTATGATAGTTTCAACCAGGTCACGCTAGCTGAGTGTTGCTTATGCCTAGTTGCACCCCCAACTAATTCAAGAACATCTATGCTCGACTAGGTCGCACCTATGCGTGCTGGTCGCGCCCTAGTTGCACCCCAAACTATCCTAAACACTATTCTAAGGACTCTAGACCCTATCTACACTACACTATACAACTTAAGGACTCAAAAAAGAAAAAGGAAAAAGAATCAATACTCAGGCAGCCTCCCAGAAGCACTAAGTTTACCATCTTCAGCCAAACGCAATGAAAGCTCATGTCAAACTCACCAAGGTTCGAAACTAGGGGTTTCTTTCACCATTTCTTTGTTAAACCATGTCTTACCTACCCACAGTCGTCCCTTTGAACTAGAGGCTAAATAATTAATTTCCAGAATCTGCTCATATGGGTCCTCCGGGCCAAATGTAGAGGGGCTCTTGGGCTGAAGTGTATCCTCTAGAGGGTCCCTCCATAGAATTGAGGGAGCCACTTCCTCAACATATTCATCAATCATGTGAACGTCCATAGCTTGGACGTCATCGACTGGATGATAGGAGGCAAGGAATATATTCAGCCAGAGTTGCATATTACCAAAAGACACGTCCATAATCCCAGTCCTACATTGAATGCAAGCATTAGTCATAGATAAGAATGATCATCCTAATAGAATAGGGATTAGGGTCTTGGTTGGGTCGGAGGGTTCCATTTTCAAGACTATGAAGTCAATAGGATAATAGAACTCCTTGACTTTGACGAAGACATCCTCTATCACACCCCGGGGCTTTTTACTGATCGGCCGGTGAAACTCAAGTGACTAAGATGGTCTTCAGCTCTCCTAAATTAAATAGCTTATATACCGAGTAGGGAAGGAGGTTCACACTTGCACCCAAATCTAGAAGAGCCCTATTAATGGTGTAATCGCCGATTACACACAAGATAATTGGAGCGTCGGGGACTTTTAGCTTTAGAGGAAGGTGACCTAATAGAATTGAGCTCACATGCTTGGCCGGCCTCACTTGCTTGTTCATGTGCACCCTCGACTTTCACTTCTATGTGCACAAGTCCTTAAGGAACTTGGCATATGTAAGCACTTGCTTGATAGCATCTAAGAGAAGAATATTGACCTTAACTTGTCAAAATGTGTCCATGATGGACTCAGTGGTGGCCTCCTTCTTAGATTTAGAGAGTGCATGAAGAGTTGCAGGGAATGACATTGTAAGGACATAATGGGGAAGTGTTCCATCATTGGAGAGGGTAGGTGTATCGATATCAGCTACCGGATTAGGAGAAAAAGGATCACATGGTTCATCATCAGGCTCTTCCCTCGTCTTCTCTCTACCCTTTTTCTTGGTCTAACTTCTCCCCTACCCTATTATTTACCTCCCTATCGCTTCGAAGAATGATCACGGCTTGGGCTTGCTCATTATATGACAAAGGTCTAGCAGTCGTCTCACATTTGACCCTATATTGGCCCTTAGGGTTCACTAGAGGCTAACTTGGAAACTTACCCTCATCTCTTCTACTCAAAGAGGTAGCTAGTTTCCCATGGTGGCTTCTAAGTTAGCAACAGACTGGGAGTGAGAGTGGAGTAATTTCCGATTTACTTGGCGATCAGCCTCAATGCCCTTAAGGGCTTTTAGCACCGTCTTCTGAAAAGAATTATATTTGGACTGAGGAGGAGATAGTTGCTAAAATGATGAAGATCTAAGAGCAGACATAATAGGATTTTGGGCATTTTGATATGGGCGAGGATGTGGAGTAATGGATGATTGCTGAGGTCTTTGAGCTTAGAAACCCAGAGCTTGTGGCCTCCAGGAGAAATTAGGATGCTTATTCCACCCAAGGTTGTATGTGTTCGAATAAGGATCATTGGATGGCCTATTGATCCAATTGTGGAGGGCCTGAACTTCCTCCTACACAAACTCAAGCGGGGGGAGGCGCATGGGGGCAATTATAACACATGTGTGAAGGATCAGAACAAATGGCACACACCTCTACACACACCACACGCTCTGGTTGCTATCCTAAGGACAAGAACTGGTCTAACTTTTTAACTATGGTGTGCAATGTGGGTGCAAGGTTATGGCTGGCTGCTAACTCATAAACCCCCTTAGAACTAGAAGATGAAGATTTGGATGGTCTATGAACAATAAAAGCATGCTATTGAGAATTTTCGGTGAGGTTCTCAAAGAGAGCCCAAGCCTCATTCTTGTGTTTGGTGAGGAAAGTACCTCCACAAGATGCATCTACCATGGACCGGTCTCACTCAGCTAATCCTTCATAGAAGGTCTGAACTAATTGCTACTTAGGGACTTGGTGATGTGGGCATTTGCGCAAGAGATCCCTAAAATGCTCCCATGTCTGGAAAAACAGTTCCCCATCCAATTGTGAGAAACTAGTGATGGCCTTCCTCAACTGGTTAGTCTTCCCAATTGGAAAGTACTTTTTTAAGAACTCATGTTGCATGGTGGCCCAATTGGTCATCGAGTTCAATTCTAAGGAATTCAGCCAATATCTGGCCTTATCCATCAGAGAGAATGGGAATAGTCTCAATCGGAGGGCATCATCATCAAAATTATATATTCGTATGGTGGAACAAATTTCAAGAAATTCATCAAGATGCTTATAACGATTTTCATTCAAATTCTCATAAAAGTTAGGAAGCATCGAGATGATAGAAGTCTTGATCTCAAATTGAGCCAACTCGACATCTGAAAATCGGATACAAGACAGCAAGGTGTATGTGTTGGGTGCGCAATAGTCTCTAAGGGGCCGAAGAGGTTGCTCCTCCACCACGGATTGGTGGGAAGCCTAAGGTTCTGAAATTTGAAAGGAAAAAACCGAATTACATTCAGCCATGACTTTAAGTTCGGACGACTCGGCTAACTCGGGACTAAAGGTAGATTTCCTAATGGACCTACGGGATCTCTCAATCTCAGGGTCCATAGGAACTAACTCAGGAACCAAAGAGAGCAATCCCAGCATATACACATGCAGCACATAATTAAGACTTCAAAGTATCAAACAAAAAGAAAAATAAAAGAAAACAAATAAAAACAAAGTATAATACTCTAAACTAGAAATTGGCTTACAACCGTAACACGGTCCACGACAACGGCGCCAAAATTTGGTAGGCTCACCAAGGCTTGGGTCCTTAACTACCAAATATAAAATTAATAAACCTAACTACTCCCAAATTCAGTAGAATAGTGAGCAAGTCAAGTGACGATCCTTGAGTACTAGTGTGCAGTTGTTAACCACTTCTAGCCTAATTTACTACACTTCATGTAAAAGGTAAAAAGGTGAGATTTTGAAAAGGTTTTTCTAACAACTACTTGAAAGCAGTAAATCTATATTAACACTACTCCTAGAAAGCATATCTTAGAGTATAAATCATGCCCAGATTGTCGTACATGCTAGCTATGTCTGGTTAGCTATCCATCTTAGGCTAACGACTAAGAAAACCATTAGATGGCATAGAGTAGTGAAGGTGCACCAATCGTCCGAAGCACGATCGGGAACCAAGGTATACTTACTCACAACAATCACGAGATCACCTTGTACATGAATCGTAGCCTAATCCGTATAAGTGATTGAATCCCTAGCTAGGCTATCCTTTACCCTAGGGTATCATCACACTCAAAGATGTAAACTTGCATGGTATTGAAATGAAATCAGTAAAGAAAGCATGTAAAGGAAATCAATAAAAGAAAGCATGTAAAGGAAAACATGAAAAAAATCATTCAATTGCAACTCGAACGTCTGTCCCTAACGACCGAGAATACAATCGAAATACCATATATCTATGCGGCAACCCAAGGAACTCACAGGTTGTCACAAGCCTTCGAAGAATCCTTGCACAAACCAATATAGGAATTGAAAAGAAAAACACTAAATCCTACTCTACGTGGCTCTCAATGGCTTCCTGGGCTTGTCACTAACCTAAGAGAGGCCAAAGAGGAACCCTAAGAACATAAACAAAACTATTATTTATACCCAAAAGGGCTTATAAGGTTTAAAATTCAAAATATGAAAGTTATGAAAAAATCTCCTGCAAAAGATCGTCGATGTTGACCTAGTTGCACCCATAGGTTCCCCTGGTCACGCCTTGGTCAAGGCTCCCAAAAATTTTGGGATTCACACTTTCACCTTCTCAACCTAGTCGCACCCTTGGGTCTTGCTGGTCGAGATTATGGTCGAGACTTGCAGGATCTCAGTCTTCAGGAAAGTTCAGGATCTCGACTTGGTCACCTTTCAAGGTCTCCCTTGTCGAGCTGTTGGTTGAGACTCTCAGTATCTTTGGCTCAGTCAACTTTAGTATCTCAACCTGGTCGCCCCTAAGAGTCACTTGGTCGAACACTCGGTCGAACCTTGCAACAATTCACTTTCAGTCTTGAACCTTGGAGTCTGCAACTTGTGACCTGGTCGCACCACATGGTCGAATAAGGCTTCTTTCCTTTGATGCATTGAGACTCTAGGGGTTTGGTTGAACATCTGATTTGAGATTTGTGCTTCCCAAATACTCCCTTGGCTTCTCGTATTACTTAACTCCTCGATTTTAACCTGTTTTTCCTAAAACATGAACAAACCTTACATGACTCTGAACTATGATAACAAGGGGTATTTACAAGATAAATGAAAACAAAACATAGGTAGATGGGGGCCTAAAATAGTGAATTTAGGGACTCATCAGCAACAAATCCCTACAAGGTCAATACAGACCCAACAAAAAGGCCTTTAGCTAATCTCAGTATCGTAACACTCTGAGAAACACATGTCCCACTGAGATTCCACCCAAATAAAGAAGAAAAAAATATAGAATAAGAAAAACTTCAAAGGTCTTTTCCTAGCTTACACAATTATGTTCTAAAACTCAGAATTCGTAAACTTAGAGAGACTTAATAAAGTTCCAACCTATTAAAAAGATACTGGATGAATACATTATGAATTATATAATATAAAAAAAAAATGCAAATTTAGCTAACCAAGATAGTGAAGACTCCTCCAAGAAGTGTATTTCAATTAATTTTCTTCAACCTAGTCGTGCTCAAACATAGTCTTCCTAGAGCAGCAGATTTAGTTTCTACAATAAATGTCCAACAGCTTTAGAATTCCATGTCTATGGAAAAATTTCCTTCACAAATATGAATTTGGAAACCTCCAATCTCATCAAATTTTCTTGGCATCTTCATTAAAAATATGAACTTGAATATTCTTGTCAGGAGCAATTACAATATCTATTTAAGATCACAATTAATTATACAGAATAATTTAAATGGATAAGTGAGTTACAGTATAGTGTTTGTTACTGCATCTACAGAAGCATTTGCAATTGCATCTGGGACTACATCTGCAAGTGCATCTATGACTACATCTATAAACGCATCTACGATTGTACCCTTGGTCGCTGCTCTCTACTCTCTTAGCATGAAATGTACAGCATTAGCCTGCTTGTAAGGCTCCAGGCAGCAACAGTTGTATTATTTTATTGTACTACTATAAAATTTTAAGGCATACTTGTGAAAAATTCGTTTTATTTTTCATTTACAATTTTCTCAATAATTTTAAAAATATTACCTAAATTTTCTCAATAATTTTAACAATTCAAAGATGTTTTTTGACTTCTAATTTGGAAAACTAAAAAGGTGATATTTTCAAAATTATTTGAAAAACTAAAACAAAACTGGATGTGTGCGAGAGAGAGAGAGAGAGAGAGAGAGAGAGAGAGAGAGAGAGAGAGAGATTCCACACCAGCAAATGAATAGAACAGAAGCATTCTCCACTTCAACTCTAGGGGCAAATGCATTACAGGCCTTCAACTCATGAAACACATTTGTGCTGCTGTGTCCGGAAATCAAAGTTCAAATAATCTATTATGCTCTTTACGCATGTACTCCATTAATGAAACAAATTAAAACAGAATAGAGATTTAATCAAGCAAAATTCTGGAAATTCAATCAGCCCCATACATTTTAAGGTACATTATTTATTCAGAAGTCAGAATTAGATTGTGGTCGAAGCCTGAAACTGCTTGTAAAACCTCAACATCCTCCAAGCAGTCGAGCAAGCTTGGCTCAACTTCATTAGCTGAGCTTCCTAACCCAAGCCTACCATCTTTACCACAGCCCCAAGTCCACACCTCTCCCTTAGATGTGAGGGCAATAGAATGTACGCGGCCTCCAGACACTGAAACAGGCCTCTCACCAGCCAATCCATCAACCACTAAAGGACGGTTATCACGCCCTGCCCTTCCAAGCTGCGAACTTCCATTCCATCCCCATGAAAGAATGCTTATGGAATCCTCTATGGCCTCTGATGATCCAACCCGACAAATTGCAAAAGAGTGGCCAAGGCCTGATGCAACAGCCAAGGGACGGAAGCTTATTTCAACTGGCAGCATTCCCAGACCTTGGCTTTCCCTTCCCAACTGACCATACACATTGCTTCCACAGCTCAGCAGAGCACCATCACCTGAAACAATACATAATTAGAACTTACAAACAAGAATTGGCCACATCCCACAGCGCACGCATTTTTTAAATTTTAACTTACTGCAGAGAACTAAGGAATGATCAAGCCCACAGGCCACGTCTACAACTTCTACACCACATAGTTCTTCCAATAGAGAAGGCTCCCAGGTAATTGGTAAGTTTTTCTCTTTCTCTATTGCTTCCAAGACCAAATTCTCTGCAACTTCCAGTGATGAACTTGAGACTTGTGTCACTGTGTAGGAATCTGCACTGGGACTCGAAGACATCTCCGAGCCTCTTCCAATCTGACCTAATCTACCATCAGCTGAATAACCCCAGCCAAACAATTTTCCATCCTCAGTTAGTGCGAGAGCATGGCCCCAACCAAGTGATACCTGTTAGAATAAGAGTCATCCCGGTAAATTTTCCTTCATATGAACAAAAAAAAGCATTAGCATCCATCGCAGCATCCATGTCATTAAACCCAATGAGACCAATAGCAAGCCAATTGACCATCAGTATGTACTATATATTTCTACCTTAAGCATGATAAAGAGACCACCTTCACTATCTTTTCTGCTGCTAGTGCTTCAACTCTAGAAGGCACAATGGCCTCTGTAACATCTTTCCCAAGGCCAAGCTGTCCATGCTTTGACTTTCCCCACACCCACAAAGAACCATCACCTCCTACGACAGTAGAAATAACACCAGATGCAAAAGCAGCCTTAACTTCTATTTGATCCAACCCTTCCACCTTTTTTGCTTCGCTCCATGAATCTCTGCAATCAAGCAAACTCAAAATTACAGCTATACATTGAAGTATAAACATTTATTCATGACTAACTCTGCAGAATGGGCAGCACAGAAAGTTTTTCATTAGAAACACAAAACAAAGCAAACAAAGCATGTTCTTTATTATTTGCCTTCCAGGAATATTAACAGATTGACTGCTGGACAAAATTGATTTGAGAAAAACAGGATAACATTTTACAAAGAGAAGAAAAGAAAACAGAAATTCTTTGCAGGATTATAATTTTATTAAAGCAGGAAACTGCAGGGAAGCTCAAATTTATAAATCTAGCATACACCAAAAAGCAAAGAAAACACACCCAAAAAAAACACAATACATCATTACATCCTCCTACAATCACCCAGAAAGATGTCTAGAGACAACACAACCGAAAAAGTAAACTTTCACCCTAGGGCTGAGCATCAATTTGGGTCAAAGCACCAAGTCGATCAGACCAAGAATTGACATACTGAAAGTTCAGTTTGGGTCATGGTTTGGAACATGTAAAACCTGACCCAAACCACCAAATGCAACCAATATACACTACCCAAAAAGATGTCTAGAGACAACACCCAACCAAAAAAAGTAAACAATCACTCCAGGGGTGAGCATTGATTTGGGTCAAAGCGCCAAACCAACCAAACCAATAATTGACAAACAGGCAGTTCAATTCGGATCACGGTTTGGAACATGTAAAAACCAACCCAAACCGCCAAACCATATGGAAATATATAACCTTTCATTACTTTCATGTTTTATACTCTCTTGTAAAGTCCTAAGTAGATCTTTCATGAGGTACTTTGTGTGTGTGAGAACCAATGTTACCTAGAATGTGGAACGTTTTGGTTCGTGGAATAGGAAAGGGATCACAGTATAGCACATGCTCTAAACGGGGTATACTTAATTAGATATATTGGTGGAAAAAAAAGTAATGATAGTTGTATAGTTTGGAGAGGATGTTGAGCTAGCTGTATTGAAATCTAGATGAGATTTTCTACTGCAGAATAGATTAATAATGATAAAAATATAATTAAAATGTGATGATTCTCCACTTTATCTAAAAAAAAGTTGGGTTATGTGAAAAATATTGAACTAAAGCCTTGGATCATTAGATCTAGTGTTTTGGAACGAAAATGTACCACTTTTTGGAGCATTTGCACCAATACATGGTTCCATAGGGTGTTAGCATTTTCTGGTAACTATGGCGTGAGCATTGTAGTGCTTTATTTTTGTTAAGATTTGATTAAAATGAATGACCTAACTTGAAGATAGGTCTCTCCCTCTATTTATATTACAAATTAAATGCATTCTAATGACAATAATACCTTACTTAACTCTCACTAATTAACATACTAACACTGATATGCCCTAAATATATCAGCTTATAAAAGGAAGTCAAAACCCAACAATCACTACCCAAGTCAAATCCTATGGTAAAAGCAATTAGCTCTAGATCCACACTGGCGCCCTAAACGCCTAAAGTGTCCACGCTAGCGCTCTAACTCACAGCTCCAACTCTGGCCCTGCTGCTGGAAAAGAATCACCTCAGACCATCCACTCCACACCCGCAGAAAATTCAGGAGTCACCAGGAAGGAATTTCTTGCCTTCCAAAAGATGGAGAATATGTTCAACCTACTCTTGCAGCAAAAGAGTCAGGAAGAGCATGTCCCCCACCACCAACAGGTTAGCCCTAACCCACCTAAGAAAGCAGAGGAACTAAAGGAGAGTGAGGAAAAAACAAACCACACTAAGAACGTGGAAGACGCGAATAGCATAGGAGACAACGAGCAAAGATCGACCAAGTTGGAGGAAAGGATTAAAAAGTTAGACTAAATTGAGAAGATGATGAAAGAAGGCCGGACCAACCTCTTCTACAAGGAAGCCTCTCTAAGATCCTCGAAGCCGCCATTCACTAAAGAAGTGATGAAAGTCCCGCTGCTCAACAAATTCAAAATGCCAACCTTTGAAAGGTACGAGGGTTTGTTTGACCCAGTTGATCATCTAGACACCTTCAAGGTGTTGATGCAATTGCAAGACGCACTTGATGTCATCATGTGTCGGGCATTTGCTGCAACCCTTAAAGGTAGTGCTAGATATTGGTACCGAACCCTACGGCCTGGATCAATTGGTTCTTTCTTGGAGATGGAGCAGCGTTTCACCGGCCATTTCCTTAAAAGTCGGAGAATCGTCAAAACGTCGACTCATCTGATGAGCATGGTTCAGAGAGAAAGGGAAACACTAAAAAAGTTCATGCACCGCTTCGTCACTGCAACCATGGAGGTCCACAACCTAGACATTGGAATGGCGTTGGCAGCCCTGACCACGGCCCTTTAACCAGGAAACTTCCTGTCTTCTCTAGGAAAGAGACCCCCAGTTGACATGGGGGAGCTGATGGCAAGAGCGCAGAAGTATATTAATCTGGAAAAGTAATGGACACAAAAAGAGAGCGAACTTATCTGAAGAGAAAAGTTCGAAGGATACGGGGGAAGCCTCTAAAATAGGGAAGGGGCAAAAGAGTAACAAGTTGCATAGCAACCCTAGGGGGTTAGGACATACAAGTAAGTTCTGATCCTACACTCCCCTAGGTGTCTCGCATACCAATGTCCTAGGGGGTTCTGACCTAATCTAGCATGCCTAAGAAAATTGTTCCATAAAATTGCATCTCTATCAGTCATGTACTCGAACATTTTGTGTGCCTTTATTAAATTATCAAATTTTGCATAAATACCTATAACTGCATTCTCTCTCACGCTATTCGATTTCAGCCCAAAAAATGAGCACAGCTCATTAGGCAAAGAAGAATCGCCCCAACTGACGGGCAAACCTCGTGAGGCCAGAAGACTGCCCAACAAATGAGCATAACTCATTAGGCGAAATCGACCCAACTGACGAGCAAAATTCGTGAGGTCAAAAGATTGCCCAACAAATGAGCATAACTCATTAGGCGAGATTGGCCCAACTGATGAGCAAAGCTTGTGAGGCCAGAAGACTGCCCAACAAATGAGCATAGCTCATTAGGCGAAATCAACCCAATTGACGAGCAAACCTTGTGAAGCCAGAATACTGCCCAACAAATGAGCATAGCTCATTAGGCGAAATCGGCCCAACTGACGAGTAAAACTCGTGAGGCAAGAAGATTACCCAACAAATGCGCATAACTCATTAGGCGAAATCAACCCAACTGACGAGCAAACCTCATAAGGCCAGAAGACTATCCAACAAAGAGCATAGCTCATTAGGCGAAATCGGCCCAACTGATGAGCAAAGCTCGTGAGGCCAGAAGATTGCCCAACAAATCAGCATACTCATTAGGCAAGATCGGCCCAACTGACAAGCAAAGCTCGTGAGGTCAAAAGAATGCCCAACAAATGAGCACAGCTCATTAGGCAAAGAAGGCCCAACTAACGAGCAAAGCTCGTGAGGCCATATAACCGCCAACAAGTGAGCATGGCTCACTAAACAAAAAAGACCCAACGACGAGCAGCTCAGCAGAAACAGCTCGGCAAGAAATGTCACAACGAGTAGCTCGGCAAAAAATGTCCACGAAGAGTTACTCGAAAAAAATAGCTCAACGAGAATTGCCTTGAAGAGCAACTCAGCAAAAGTTGGCCACGAAGAGTAGCTCGGCAAAACAGCTCGGCAAGAATTACCTTGAAGAGCGGCTCCGCAGAAGTTGCCCACGAAGAGCAACTCGGCAAGAATTGCCTTGAAGAGCAGCTCGGCAAGAAGTGCCTTGAAGAGCAGCTCGGCAGAAAATGCCCACGAAGAGCAGTTCGGCAAAAACAGTTCGGTAAGAATTGCTTTGAAAAGCAGCTCGGCAAAAGTTGCCCACGAAGAGTAGCTCGGCAAGAAGTGCCTTGAAGAACAGCCCGGCAGCTCGGCAAAAACAGTTCGACAAGAAGTGCCTTGAAGAGCAGCTCGGCAGAAGATGCCCACGAAGAGCAGCTCGATAGAAGATGCCCACGAAGAGCAGCTCGGCAAAAACAGTTCGACAAGAATTGCCTTGAAGAGCGGCTCGGCAGACGCTGCCCATGAAGAGCAACTCGGCAAAAACAACTCGACAAGAATTGCCTTGAAGAACAACTCGGTAGAAATTGCCCACGAAGGACAGCTCAGCAAAAACAACTCGATGAGAATAGCTCGGCATGAACAGCTCAACAAGAACAGCTCAACGAGAATAGCTCGGTAAGAGTAGCTCGACACAATACTCAACGAAAATCTGGCTCGGCAAATCGGCTCGGCAAAGAAGTGTTTGCCTCCACCTCAACTCGGACTAGCCGATGCACCCTCGAGTTCGGCTCGGCAGAGCCAGGAGTGCCACAAGATTGGCTTGGGTAAGCCGAGCACGCCCCAAATTCGCTCCATGGACTAAG